>NW_025814320.1:0-45464 GCF_018902025.1 Drosophila willistoni | reverse complement strand
ATTATTAACAGATCGAAATTTAAATACTTCTTTTTTTGACCCTGCTGGATGAGGAGACCCTATTTTATACCAAATATTTTTTTGATTTTTGGTAATCCAGAAGTTTATATTTTAATTTTCCTGGATTTGGAATAATTTCTCATATTATTAGTCAAGCATCTGGTAAAAAGGAAACATTTGGGTCTTTAGGAATAATTTATGCTATATTAGCAATTGGATTATTAGGATTTATTGTATGAGCTCATCATATATTTACTGTAGGAATAGATGTAGATACCCGAGCTTACTTTACATCTGCAACTATAATTTATTGCGTTACCAACTGGAATTAAAATTTTTAGTTGATTAGCCCACAATTACATGGAACCCACCAAACCTACCAAAATACTCCCCCTGCTGAACATAGTTTATTCTGAATTACCTTTATTAACTAATTAATTTCGAATATGGCAGATTAGTGCAATGGATTTAAGCTCCATGTATAAAGTATTTTACTTTTATTAGAACAAATGTCTACATGAGCTAATTTAGGTTTACATGATAGAGCATCTCCTTTAATAGAACAATTAATTTTTTTTCACGATCACGCATTATTAATTTTAGTAATAATTACTGTTTTAGTAGGATATTTAATATTATATTATTTTTAATTCATATATTAATCGATATTTATTACATGGCTATTATTTTATTATTTATTGCTCTTCCTTCATTACGACTTTTATACCTTTTAGATGAAATTAATGAACCTTCTGTTACTTTAAAAAGTATTGGTCACCAATGATACTGAAGCTATGAATATTCAGACTTTAATAATATTGAATTTGATTCATATATAATCCAACTAATGAATTAGCAACTGATGGATTTCGTCTTTTAGATGTTGATAACCGAGTAGTTTTACCAATAAATTCTCAAATTCGAATTTTAGTGACTGCTGCAGATGTAATTCATTCATGGACTATTCCTGCCTTAGGAGTAAAGGTTGACGGAACCCCAGGACGACTTAATCAAACAAATTTTTTTATTAACCGACCAGGACTTTTTTACGGTCAATGTTCAGAAATTTGTGGAGCAAATCATAGTTTTATACCTATTGTAATTGAAGTGTTCCTGTAAATTATTTTATTAAACGATTTCTAATAATGTAAATTCTTCATTAGACGACTGAAAGCAAGTACTGGTCTCTTAAACCATTCAATAGTAAATTAGCGATTACTTCTAATGGTAAAAAATTAGTTAAAGCTATAACATTAGTGTTAAGATTTATTCAACTTTATGGGTTTACATAGTGAATATATTATTTGTGGTAGAACTATGAGAAACACGACCGGCACAGACGGTGCCATATACGAGAGTGCGTCTTGACGCGTATATTCGCAATACTTCCCCTCAGATGGCGCCTTATTTCTCTATTTTTTGTACTCCCAACAGTGTCACACAGGACTCATGCTTTGCTGTTCCTAGTCCTTGGTTAAAACGTCTGCGGGCATTTCACTTGAGATGTAATCATACGAAGGTCCCTTTGACCACCAGTTCCTTATAAAATGATGACGGATGTCGACATGCTTGTCCTCTGTGGAATAGAGGATTTCGTGTGAGTTGGCCAGCTCCTTGATTGTCGTTGTAGAAAGATCTTAGATGTACAGCCTCTTTAGACGTCTCAGATAGGGCCATGTATTCCGCCTCTGTACTAGAAAGAGCGACAGTTCGCTGCTTACTGGATCCCAAGTAATTGGTGCGTTTTGCCATCTTAAATGCGAAACCTGTAAAGATCTACGATCATCAATATTAGCAGCCCAGTCGGCATCAGCATAGCCAACCAAATCTTTTCCGGTTTTTCTATATATTAGTCCATGGTCTTGATACCCTCAAATAACGAAGTACCCTTTTGGCTGCAACCCAGTGTTGTTTCCCGTAACAATTATTATACTGGCTAGAAGACTTACGGTATGTGCGATGTCAGGGCGCGTCGATACTGCAAGCCACATTAGAGCATCTATCAAGCTTTGATATGGGACGCCCGATACTTCATGTGACGTTGCTCCAGAGTCCAGGCACCATCCCTTTAGGCTTGTGCGTGTAAGATTTGCTTCTGTATGTACATACTTGAATATGACTCACTGTTTTCTTCGGAGTTTTTCGGAATTTCTTGGGACATTTCGCCGCCTTGTGCCCCACCTTTCCACAATTATAACATTTGTATTGAAACCACCTGCCTTGGACGACCCTGGTGCACCATTATTGAATCTCTTATTATCATCAGTGCCCCTGGTAATGATTCTCCTTTGTTTCGATTTCGCGCTTCGTATTCATCCAATAATTTTACCTTTAGTGCTTCAGGTGTAATTAAATTGTCCTGCGACTCGATTGCTATACGAAATGTTTCGTATTCTTCTGATATACTGTACAGTAGCAAGATCGAGATTAAATCATTTATGTTGATTACTTCAGTTTCATTTATTTGTCTACAATGTCAAAAAACTTATCGACGTGATCTCGCATGTCGTCGCCGGGGCCTAATTTCAGCAAAATCAAAGACTTCAGTAGGGTGGCTTTGCGTGCGGGACCCCGTGGACTGGTAGATGCTATGCAACTTTTTCCATACTTCGTTTGAAGTTTCACAGTTTTTTATTTGTTTTAATTCTGTTGTCGCCATGGCCAGAATTAAGTCAGATTTTGCCTTAGCATCTTCTTTCACCCACTGTGCAGCATTTTGTTCTGTCTTTACACATGTATTGTTCACATATTTCCACGTATCAATTTTGATCAAAAGTGCTTCTATTTGAATTTTCCAAGTATCAAAATTTTCTTTGCCTAACGGCTCTATACGTACACTTGCGACACTCATTTTTTATGTTCTGTTTCTCTTTATTTAACTGTTTTCTATTGTGTTCTCTCTCGCACGTTTTTTCTTGACTTAGCTACACAAGCAAAAGCCGACCGCGAAGCTACACAAGCAACGTAAAAAAAAACGGCAGTTCGGCGCCACACAGGCGAGACAAAAAAATCTTTCTAGAACTTTTTCGCCACAACTTTTACACTTTTTACTTTATTTTCACTATTCTGAATCCATCGAATTGCTGGCCCATAACCTGTTGAGATTTATTCAACTTCATGGGTTTACAGAGTTATTGATGGATATATATATATTAGTAGTGAATATATTATTTGTGGTAGAACTATGAGAAACACGACCGGCACAGACGGTGCCATATACGAGAGTGCGTCTTGACGAGTATAGGGTTGCCAGATGGGCGGGTGACCAAGTAGGCTGCCAGATGTATTCGCAATAATTAGTATGTCAAACTAAAATTATTAAATTTTTAATATTTTTTAATTCCACAAATAGATGATTATTTTTATTTATTATTTTTTTTATTACATTTATTTTATTTTGTTCAATTAATTATTACTCCTATTTACCTTCATCACACAAATCTAATGAATTAAAAAATATTAATTTAAATTCAATAAATTGAAAATGATAACAAATTTATTTTTCTGCATTTGATCCTTCAGCAATTTTTGGTTATCATTAAAGTGATTAAGAACATCTCTAGGACTTTTAATAATTCCTTCAATTTACTGATTAATACCTTCTCGGTATAATATTTTTTGAAATACAATTCTTTTAACTCTTCATAAAGAATTTAAACATTATTAGGACTTTCAGGACATAATGGATCAACATTTATTTTTATTTCATTATTTTCATTAATTTTATGTAATAATTTTATAGGATTATTCCCTTATATTTTTACTTCAACAAGTCATTTAACATTAACTTATCTCTTGCTTTACCTTTATGATTATGTTTTATAATTTATGGATGAATTAATCACACTCAACATATATTTGCTCATTTAGTACCTCAAGGAACTCCTGCTATTTTAATACCTTTTATAGTATGCATTGAAACTATTAGAAATGTTATTCGTCCAGGAACTTTAGCAGTACGATTAACAGCAAATATAATTGCTGGACATTTATTATTAACATTATTAGGAAATACTGGTCCTGCCATATCAGCATTTTTAGTAACATTTTTATTAATTTAATTACACCCCTTTCATTTAGTTGATTATAGCCCCTGACCTTTAACAGGAGCTATTGGAGCAATAACAACTGTATCAGGTATAGTAAAATGATTTCATCAATGCGATATTTCATTATTTTTTTTAGGTAATATTATTACAATTTTAACTGTTTATCAATGATGACGAGACGTATCTCGTGAAGGAACATATCAAGGATTACACACTTATGCAGTAACAATTGGATTACGATGAGGAATAATTTTATTTATTTTATCAGAAGTTTTATTCTTTGCAAGATTTTTTTGAGCTTTTTTTCACAGAAGTTTATCTCCAGCAATCGAATTAGGAGCATCTTGACCTCCTATAGGAATTATTTCATTTAATCCATTCCAAATTCCTTTATTAAATACAGCAATTTTATTGGCATCAGGAGTAACAGTTACTTGAGCACATCATAGTTTAATAGAAAGTAACCACTCACAAACAACTCAAGGATTATTTTTTACTGTTTTATTAGGAGTTTATTTTACAATTCTTCAAGCTTACGAATATATTAAAACACCATTTACAATTGCAGATTCAGTTTATGGTCAACTTTTTATATAGCTACAAGATTTCATGGAATTCATGTTTTAATTGGAACAACATTTTTATTAATTTGTTTATTACGTCACTTAAATAATCATTTTTTCCAAAAATCATCATTTTGGATTTGAAGCTGCAGCATGATACTGACATTTTGTTGATGTAGTTTGATTATTCTTTTATATTACAATTTACTGATGAGGGTAATTGATAATTAATTTATTATAATCTATATAGTATAAAAGTATATTTGACTTCCAATCATAAGGTCTATTAATAATAGGATAGATAATTTTTTCAATTATTTTTATGGTTCTGTAATTTTCATTATTTCAATAGTTGTAATACTTTTAGCTTCTATTCTTTCAAAAAAAACTTTAGTAGATCGAGAAAAAGATCACCCTTTGAATGTGGGTTTGATCCTAAATCATCATCTCGACTACCCTTTTCTTTACGATTTTTTTAATTACAATTTTTTTTTTAATTTTTGATGTAGAAATTGCCTTAATTTTACCTATAATATTATTTTAAAATTTTCTAATTTATTGATTTGAAGAATTACTTCAATTATTTTTATTTTAATTTTATTAACTGGATTATACCATGAATGAAATCAAGGAATGTTAAATTGATCAAATTAATATAAATAAATATATATATATATATATATATATATATGTACAGGGTTGTAGTTAATTATAACATTTGATTTGCATTCAAAATTGTCTGCCATACCCAAAGCATTTGAGAAAATAATAACATCTCAATTGCAGCATTTTTGTAGCTCAATCATTTCGTCATCCCAACATGGGTTTAAAAAAGTAGATCGACAACTACTAACCTATTAGAATTTACATCTCACTCAATCAAAGGGTTCAAGACTGCCGTGCAAACTGACGTCATTTATACTGACTTCAGCAAGGCCTTTGACTCTGTTAATCATACTCTGCTATTATATAAATTAAACGCACTTGGCATCCCCAGCCTTTTGCTAGATTGGATTCTTCAATATCTTTCTAAGCGTACACAAAAGGTCCTCTAAGGTCTCTAAGGTCCTCTTTCTAAGACCATCCAAGTGACCTCTGGAGTACATCAGGGTAGTCATTTGGGTCCATTGCTATTCACTCTTTTTATAAATGATCTTCCATTGGTAGTGTCACATTCTCGGGTGCTTATGTACGCGGATGATGTCAAGCTTTACCTCAGTTTTAAAGACATATCGTCTTCTTGCCTACTTCAATCGGATCTTAATGATCTTCAGAGTTGGTGTGAAACAAACCTATTAAACCTTAACGGCTCTAAATGTAATGTTATGTCTTTTTTATTGATGCACTCCATACTTAGCAACTTATTATATTAACGACACTGCCTTAGAGCGGTTAGATATTATCAATGATTTAGGTGTTCTTATGGACCATAAATTAACTTTTAATCCTCATATTTCTGCTACAGTTAGTAAAGCTATGAATGTTCTTGGGTTTGTGAAACGATGGTCAAAAGAGTTTGACGATCCGTACACAACCAAAATTCTGTATACTTCTTTAATACGTCCTATCTTAGAGTAAGGATCTTGCATATGGTCATCTCAATATGAGACGCACCAAAGCAAAATTGAATCTGTTCAAAAGCAATTTCTGCTTTTCGCTCTTCGCGGTCTAAATTAGGATCGCAATTGGGATTGAACCAGTTAAACCTATCTGTACCCCGTAGACCTACTAGAAATGTTATTCCTCTATCCTTATCCTTAAACCTTTTCGAGTCCTATGTTCTGACTACAATCTTCTGTATCCCGTAATCAGATCAGAAGCCTCTCTATCCCTTGTGAAAAATTCTATTTTAGCACATTTAGCTCGTAATTAGCTGTAGTTAATCATATTTTTAATTGTTTGTCCGTTTTATTTGTATTTGTCCACGCGATCATGCCGTCCGATATGCGGCTGCGCCCCACGGTCGTCGGGGCGTACTTCGCATTGTACGCGTCAACGTCCAGACAATATATAATAAAAATCTGTACTCTTATCAATAAATCTTATCTTATCTTTCCAATAACCTCACTAACGTTTCCCTTCACGCATCCCTTTCCCAGTCCAAGAGGCAATGGATCTTTGCCAAGCGGGCTTTCCTTGGCTGACAAGATCAGTCGTTGCAGCTCCTCTTGGACTCTCCTCCTACCATCCTTCCCTTCCCTTTTCTCCCTTTAAGTGGTCTCCATTTCATCTCATAATACTCTTCAAGGTCTTCAGATCAAATAAATGTTTTGTAGACGGGAGTTTGGAGACTGAGAACTATACCCCAGCCAAAGCTTCCTTACAGATGGCGCCCTAGCAGGGACCTTGATGAGTATTATGAGGGATATGTTAAAATATATATATATGTATGCACATTTATTCACATATATATATATATATATATATATTGTAGTCCACACAGGAGTGAAAATTTTATATGTATGCATAGTTATTGATATATATATAAATTAAACACTTCCTTCACTCACGGGTTAAAAAAATGAATTTTTATTTATAAAGTCACTTTTATTACAATACAGTATGTTTTAATTATAACTGAAAGATGCTGACTTTGGTGAGCGAATTCGGCGGAGTTTAAGCGAAGTTACCGGTTGGTTGTACTTAGGCTCAAGACTGATTTGCTATGGTTCGATTATGTTGGATGAAGGCTTGGGTAATCGACGTCGTCGCAGCCGGCGGCGTTGGCTGAGTCCAATAGTCCACTTTAAGTGCGTGGGACCATTCTTTGTTTACACAAGTGTTCAGGACCATTCTTTGTTTATTGCCGAAATTTGTGGCGTGATTCTGCGTATGCACCGAACCCGACACCATTCTTCTAGGGCCTGGGAAAATGGGGTGCAGGCTTATTGTTTATCCTAGCGATCGGACTGTTACTTGAGATTGGCGATCATGCGACAAATGGGCATGTGACGATTGAGTCGGGTTGACCAATGGGTATTGCATGTGATGATGAAATAGGGTCGGCCAATGGGCATGCGGTTAGTGCGCATGTGTTGACGGACTTGGGTCTATGGCTTCTATGTTATGGTATGAGTTGTGATAGAAGTGCTTAACTCCTCCCCCTTTAAGTGCGGACGTCCTCGGTCGCAACAACATATTGGACAGGCCCGATTGAGACTTCCATTGGTGGACCATCGTTGCCTGTTCCGTGGCTGCAGTATTTTTTGATGATGCAATATGTTATCATCGCAGCTGCTAGAAGGGTTAGAATAATCCAGTTTGATGAAGACATAATCAAGTTGTTTCTTTGGATACGCTCCAGATTATTAGTATTATTGATTTGTAACTCCTTGATCATTTCCAGCGATAGCTTTTCACCTCTCTGCTGCTTATTTGATAGTAATTGTAACAGCGGTGGTTGAACCTCGGCTTCAAAGCGTGTCTTCACAATATACCAGGAGTCTTCTATAATGACTGTCGCGTTTTCCGCTTGGATTATGTAGGTGCCTTCTAGGGTGATGTTTTCTCCATTGATGCTGATGTCCCCTTGGAATTGGTTCAGCAGCAAGGTACCGGGCATTATTTCCGAATGGGATTTTACGTGCTGGTTGTTGATGACCTTACATTGGGGAGTTCTTCTTTGCAAGTAGGCTCCTATACATTTACTGTTTTCTAAATTAGTCAGATCTTCCAGTTTACAAATTGTCTTACCATTATGAATTTTACAATTACTCTTATTGGTTAACCCGAAGTATTTCTTGTTACATTTCATGATGTTTTCATAGTCTATTTCTTCTATAAATTTTTGATATTTAATTGGTATTACTAGGATTTGTTTACAAATTTCATTGATTACTCTGGGAAGGCTAACAATATAAAGGAGTGATTTACCATCTGAGGCTACACTGACCTCAGCAAACTCTATTAATTCTTCAATCTTTGTAAATGTTAAACTTTCTTCTTTAATTGTTTCGATGAAATCTATTTCGGTAGAGGATAATATTAGTGAATTTACTGTATTGGCCTTGGCCCAATCGATTGCATAGATAATATTTGTTATTTCTTCTCTTAGGAGACTCAATTTAAATTTGGTTATTTCAATTTCTTTTGACTTATTGTTAGACTCGGGTTTACCTTTAATTAATATGGTATTAGTTATTTTAATTAAATCGTTTATCTTATTCTCTATTAGATTATTAATTACGACCTGCCGATTATTGTTTACCAATTGTTCATTGATCTTATTTACCACAATCATATGTTCTTCATGATCAGGTGTGCCCGCTAACCATTTTCACGCCGTGCCAAGTATATCAAGCGATCTTTTGTTTCTAAACTGGCATCGGCTGAAGCCTCCTCAGTTCATTCTGTATCCGCGTTATCTCATAGGCCAAAAAAGGCTGATACGGACTTAGGTTTGTCGAATTTTTGACGACTTCTTTTAAAAACGGATATGGACATTTGATATTTTTCTAGTTCGATGACATGGACGATTTTAAAGGTTCCATTCTGTCGCGCGGCTAACCCGGTTTCCAACATAACCACTCTTGACTTAGTGTAGTCTAATATGGTTGTGTGACCCCAGCAAAGTGGTAACATAAGCAATCTGTCGGAAGAGGATGTTCATCAATATTTCAAGTGGTTTTTATGAACTATCCTGCCTGACCTGGTTTTAATTTTGGTATTAAGATCTTCGGCTACTATTTCTTTTTTGTATCTAGACGTTAGTTTCGAACCTAATCGTTTATTAATCCTAACGTAGATGATTTCACCTGGATCGTAAATTTTTATGGGTTTTTTTGTTTTGTTATGGTACCCTAGGTCTTTGTTTTGTTTCTTTAAGATGTTTTCCGAAATCTTTTCCCTTTCGAGTGCTAATTTTTCTGGTGTATGGATTAAATTTGTTGCGAAAAATGCTTCTATTGGCTTTTTATTGGTTGTACTGTGGATTGTTTTATTGTATTCATCTACAGCCTTGAATATTAAATCCTCAAATTCCATTTCGGGGTGCTCTAACTTCAAGCATCTCATTATTTCCGTATATGTGGAATGAAATCTTTCTATTTGGCCGTTGCTAGATGAAGTATAAGGTGGGGTAGTGTGGACTTGTATCCCTAACTGATTATTTAAAAGAAATTTTATTGATGCAGAATTTAAAGCTTTTTCGTTATCCATTACCACGGTTTTCGTCATACCGAAGGCTATCAATAACTCACGTAAGGGCACTTTGAGATGTTCTGCTGCTTTTGAGTTTACGAGTTTAACTTGCGCATACTTAGAAAATTTGTCTATGGCTGTTAAAATTATCTTATTTTGGGTGGAATATAAATCTATATGGATTATTTCGCCTGGATATGTCGGAATAGGGGTTGGTTGTATTTCTTGATTCGGAGGGTGTCTTTCATACTTCGAGAGTTTACATGTTTGGCAAGAGTTTACTATTGCTTCTACTTTTTCTTCATACCTGGGAAAAAATACTCAGATAAAATTTGCTTTTTATTTTCGATGGAATTTCTATGTGCTCTAAGGTGTTCTTTAATTATGATTTCTTGTTCTTGGGTCTGATCATGGACATCTACAGTTTGGATTTGTGTGAATCTTGCCTTGTAATTCCTAAAATGCTCCGGAAAAATTTGTTGGATTTTCCCCATGATACTTTCGGAAGTGAAAATACCATTTACTATTCTCGGATGCATTTTTTCCTTTAAAATAGTTACAAGGTTGTCTTCGGAATAATTACTTCTCACTATTGTGTGTCTGTGGTATGTGGGGAATGGTATTTAGAAGGTGGTGGATTCGTTATCACCGGTGAGGATAAACAATTGGTTTTTAAAGACATTGATGGGTACTTCCATTGCTGGAATGAGTTCATGCCCTGAGCTTTCATCACTGTGGACTGTGGCTGACGTACTACTAGCATTTATGTTAGTAGGGTTCCTAAAGAGTGCGTCTGCTACGACATTTGAGCTACCCGGTTTATATTTTAACTCGTAGTTATATTCCTCCAGGTAACTTTTCCATTTCTTCAGCTTTATATTGATATTTTTTGGGCTGAGAGCATAAGTGAGAGTCTGGTGGTCGGTGTAAATGATCACCTTGGATTTGCCGTATACATACATTCTTAGCTTATCCAATGCCCATACTATTGCTAGCATTTCTCTTTCATTTGTGGCATAGTTTTCTTCAGCTTTGGACAACGCACGGGAAAGAAATGTAATGGGTCTCCCATTCTGTTCTAGAGAAGCTCCTAGTGCGATGTTTGAGGCATCGGTGGTTAGATGGAACTCTTGTTTAAAGTCAGGGTATGCTAGCATAACGTCTTGTGACACTAATGCATTTTTTACTTTCTCAAAGGCATCGATTTCGGCTTCACCGAATCGGATTTCGATCTTGCTTGAGACATTTTTCTTGGCTCTGCCATGTTCTCCTCTCATTAACGCAGTCAAGGGTCTAGCTAATTTAGCAAAATCTTTGATAAATCTTCTGTAATAACTAGCTAGTCCCAAGAAGGACCTTAGTTGTTTAGGTTTTTTGGTATGGGGAACTTTTTAATGGCTTCGATTTTCTCTGGATTGGTTTTAACTCCTTCCCTTGAAATTACTACGCCTAGGAAGTCAACGCTATGTCTTAGGAATTTGCACTTATCTACTTGGACCTTCATATTTGCCTTGGACAAGGTAGAAAATACCAAAGCTAGATGTCGGAAATGCTCTTCGTCTGATTTACTGAATATTATTATGTCGTCGATGTAGACGTAACAGATCTTTCCAATGAGATCTCTCAAAATATCATCGAGAGCTCTTTGGAATATTGATGGGGAATTCTTTAGGCCGAAGGGGAGTCGTATTTCCCTCCATTCACGGCGAATGCCGTTTTTTCAATATCAGATTCCTTAAGGGAAATCTGATGAAATCCGCTCTTTAGATCAAGAACAGAGAAATACCTCTTGTTGCCCAACTGCGCAACCATTTCTCCGATTTCGGGGATAGGATACCAATCCGAAACTGTAACTGCATTGAGCTTTCTATAATCTATGACCATCCTATATTGCTTATTCCCAAGGCTGTCACTCTTTTTAGGGACTATCCACACAGGGGAATTATAGGGCGACCGTGAGGGTCGTATTATAGCATCTCGTAATAATTCTTGTAGCTGGTCTTCTACTACTTCTCTTAGAGAGGCTGGATATGGGTAATGCTTGGTGTAGACTGGAGTGTCTGTTGTCGTTCGGATTTCTCCTTGGACATTAGTAGCATAAGTCACTTTTTTATTTGGGTCCGCGAATAGCGATTTGTACTCCTCTTGGAGCTCCTTTAATCCTAATTTCTGCTGATTAGTGAGCTCATCTGATTTGAGGGTATGGACCTGATGGGCTCGCATCTGCTTTACTTTAACAACATGAGAGTTGTTGACGTATAGTAGATCTTTCCCTACATCAATGATAGCGTTTAACTCTCTTAGTGAGTCATTACCTAGAATTCCGTGGAACGGATTCAGATTAGGTAATAGGAAGAATGTTATTGGATTATTGGGTTCGTTAAATAAACCCAAATGGATATGGCTGGTTATTAAAATACGGTGTTCGCGTAAAACTTGTGTTCATTCATTTTGATATTTTTGCTATTTCTGGTTGGACATAGTTCTTGTTCGAGCCGGTATCTATTAAGAAATTGTAAACGGTTCCGTCTTTGTCCCGGACAACAAAGTACGGCAAAGAGGAACACTTTAACCTAAAAATTAACGGTGTCCTCGATTTGTGGTTGTTGAGGCTCCTGTGATTGTGGTCTGGTTTCCTCTTTGTTCTGTGGGACTAACTCTGAGTTGTCACCTTGTGAAGTAAAATATTCCTCCTGCTGTTGATATTGTTGAACCTCAGAATATGGGACTAATTCAAAAGGGTCTTCTTGGCCCTGATAAGCAGCCTGATAATCGGACATATCGGAGTAATGCTCTTCTTGAGGCGGTATGGTGATATATTGTTTACCTGACGGACCGGTTTCGATATGGAATTGCCTCTGCACTTTATTGGGAAAATTTGCGGTGGACTGGTTGACTCTCTTGAGAGCAAATTGTTGTGGTAAATTAACACTCGGTTTGTTCATGTAGTTAACTTTTTTGGTTAATATAGAGCCGTCGACATCCATTGGAGTTGGTGCCGGCTGAGGTTTCGGGGCAAATGGTCTCGGTGGTGCGTTGAAAAATACGGGGTTATTAGATTGAGGGAATCTATTTTGTGGAATGAACACGTTTTGCATGGGTTTCTGATTATAATAGTTGTTGTTGTTGTAAGGTTTGGGTGGAATTGCTGGTATGAACGATCGTTGAGGTTGCACGTTAATTTTAGCATACTGTGGGGGTTTTGGTCCTACAGGTGGACGATTGTACGAGTACGATGGCCGATAATGTTTCTAGCCCTCTTATTATCCAACATATTGCACAATTGCAATGCATGCCTCAGATCTTTGGGTTGAGCTAAGTTCATTCTGTCTGAGAGATCTCCGTTCAGACCCCTGATGAAGGTATCTAGAGCCCTATCTCTGACCTGTTTAGCCATGGCTTCCATAGTCTCGGGAGAATAACCCATCGTTTCGATTTGGTCTAGTATTAGCGACATCTGTTGGTGAACTGCGAAGTAGAAGTCATGAATGGAGGTGCCCTTCTGGGTCATGGTAAACAGCTGATATTCTAAAGTGCTTAAATCTCGTCTGTCCGTGTACTCAGATAACAAACACTGCGAGATTGCGCCCCAATGTAATGCGGTGCGATAGACTTTCAACAATGTATTGGCATGGCCTGTAATTTTTCCTCGAATGGTCATAAGAATTGCATAGTATTTGGGTGTTCCCTGAATGGGGGCATACAATTCCATCAATTGTGTGGCGGTAGTAAACCATGTTGAGAAATCTTCACGGCTACCTGAGAATTTGTCAAGATTCTTTACGATGTCTGGCACTTTATCTAGTTCATGCCAATCATCCTGAATGCCAGCTGTCTGGTCCCTAAAGGGTATATGTCCTGACTGAGAATGATTTATTTGTTTCACTATTTCCTGTAACTGAGACGACAAAATTGTCTGGATAGCTACATCTAGTCCCTGTATTGACAGTGCCTCGATTCTATTTGCGGTTGATGCACTTGAGGTGGATGCTGTCGGAGTATCAGAACCTGCTGCATGAATACCACCCTGCTGAAGGACTGCGGCTTTAACCCAGTTGTCTTTAGTCATTTTGGAAAAGGGAAAAAGGATTTTTTTTTTTTTTTTTAATTAGGATTTATTCAAAGTGTTACGGTATTATTTTCTTTCTTAACTTTTCGTTATTTTCTTTTTTTTTTTGAATATTACTTATTATTATTTTCTTTCTTAATTTTTCATTATTTTCTTTTTCTTTTTCGAGTGGGGAAAAAATTTAATTAAGGATTTTATAAAAAAAAAATTTTTTAGCTTCTTGATATTTATTCACAAAGTTTTTTTCACCCACTGTGTTTTCACAATAAAAATTTTATTTTGGTTTTCTTTTGCTTAAATTTATTTCACTTAACTTACGTTAATGCTATCATCCTCGGTGTTTTTTACTGATTGGTTTGTAGGAGGTCTCTCTTTTCCAACCTTGAAGGTACTAACGCTCCTGGGCAAACACTTTTGGGTTTTCAGTTTTCCTCCGAACTGGTCTTAGAGGAATTCGCAGTGATTAAAATGACCCTGTCTGATTCGTGGTATAGTTCGATATAGTGTTTTTGTTTCACTGACTCTAAAGGCCTTTAACGCGTTTTTTGGTCACGAATCACTGGTATCTTTCACTAACTCACGATCACGTTGTATTTAGCAGGGTCCCTGCTCGGGCGCCAATTAAACATTTCCTTCACTCACGGGTTAAAAAAATGAATTTTTATTTATAAAGTCACTTTTATTACAATACAGTATGTTTTAATTATAACTGAAAGATGCTGACTTTGGTAAGCGAATTCGAGTTTAAGCGAAGTTACCGGTTGGTTTGTACTTAGGCTCAAGACTGATTTGCTATGGTTCAATTATGTTGGATGAAGGCTTGGGTAATCGACGTCGTCGCAGGCGGCGGCGTTGGCTGAGTCCAATAGTCCACTTTAAGTGCGTGGGACCATTCTTTGTTTACACAAGTGTTCAGGACCATTCTTTGTTTATTGCCGAAATTTGTGGCGTGATTCTGCGTATGCACTGAACCCGACACTTGAGATTGGCGATCATGCGACAAATGGGCATGTGACGATTGAGTGGGGTTGACCAATGGGTATTGCATGTGATGATGAAATAGGGTCGGCCAATGGGCATGCGGTTAATGGGCATGTGTTGACGGACTTGGGTCTATGGCTTCTATGTTATGGTATGAGTTGTGATAGAAGTGCTTAACTTATATGTGTCGGATAGTGTTGGTTAAGTCAAAGCCTACTAGTTAGTTCCAATTAATTGACAAGTGTGTCAGTTGTAACCCTGGTTGAGCATCTAAGCAACCTTAGCAACTAATGTTGAGACCTGTCTTCAGGTCAGGTCCTATATAAAGGGGAGCCTCGGGCTAGAGAGCTCAGCGTGTGTACAACCTCCCCGGGAACTAGCCGTACAGTTCAGAATACAAGTAATAAAAAAGTGAAAGTAGTGCAAAGTACAAAAATACAGTAAAAGACAATGAGTGATTTAAATAAAACAGGCTACTCTCCGACATCAGAAGTGGGATTGTCTCCACCGCAAATTTTGGAAGCGCAACACCGTAGTTTAATCGAGGTGATCAGTGCAGTTAAAAGTGGACGACTGGAGCAAGGTCGTACAAAATCAGTTGTCTTGCCAAAGTTTGACCTTGACTCTTTGGGATCAAGTGCTGCTGCATGGTGCTCGACTGTGGACCTAATACTGGCGGAGAATTCGTTGGAGGGCAGCGCACTTCTCATGGCAAATCGCTGGAAAGGAGTGCGTCCAATTGGCTACCCCAAATTTCATTTGTTGGTATGACGTGGAACCAATTCAAGGAATTGTTTCTGCAGCACTTTGAAGGCAATGAAACCCCTGCTGCCACAATTTTCAACATTCTCAATGGCCGTCCAAACGAAGGAGAGTGCTTGTCATTGTACGGAAGCCGACTACTCACGTCACTGCTGTCAAATTGAAAAGGGATGACTATAGAGCAAGCTGCTATGTCAGTTATTTTAGCACAACAATTTTTACAACCAACACCAAGACGCGCAACGAGATGCTAAATGAGTTGAAAGCCTTTGCTGTTGGTAAAAGAAAAGACCATTCCGTTCCAGTAGACGTGGAAAACAAGCGAATGCGACTACAACTACAACCTGCCGTGAAATGTCACTTTTGCGGAAAAAATGGACACTAAATGGCGGATTGACGTTTAAGAAGACAAGGAAACCAGAGATTTTCTCAGCACACTGCATATCCACCAGAGATGAAGAGAGGACCAATTATTTGTTTTAAATACGAAGTGGCTGGACACATGACGTCTGCTTGCCCTGAAGGATCATTATTGATACCGAAAAGAATTGAAGAATGACGTGTAAACTTGTGCCAAGTTAAAGAACCCATTGGTACCCTAACCCAATCCGGTGAGTCGTACCCATTTTACTTTGATTCCGGAGCTGAATGTCTCTTGTAAAGGAAGCAATATCACATAAGCTTTTGGGGAAAGGAATTAACAATTTAGTCCTCTTGGGTATTGGAAACATACAGTAACTAGTACTTTGCAAATTTTGTCAAATGTTAAAATAAGTAATTATTTCCTTGATGGAAGTTCTGTTTCATGTTGTTCTAAGCGATAGCTTAAATTACGACATTATAATAGGTCGTGAAATTCTTTATCATAATTTTGAGGTCATATTATCATGTAATAAGGTCGAATTTCTGAAAACAATATCTGTATGTGCTGTGGCTGTCTCTGATACCTCCTCAAATCCGGCTAATATCGATACTGAGTTGTGTGGCGTTGATAAGTCTCGTTTACTGAACATTCTAGGTGTTTGATTGATCCAAACAAAACTGTTCAGAGACGACCATACCGGATGAAAAAGAAATAGTAAGGGGTAGAATTAAGGAGTTAATAGAGTCAAAAATTATTCGGCCTAGCTGTTCGCCATTTGCCAGCCCTAAACTGCTTGTTAAAACCCAAAGTTCAGGGGACCATTCCTAGTGGCAGAGATACTCGATGGCGACAGATATGTTTTAAAATCCATGGCTAATAAGCGAACTTATAAATATTCGCACGAATCGTTGAGAGGTATGCCGGCGGAAGGGATTCCCACGGCGTTGGACATGTGTGTTGATAGTGATGTATTAGTGGATTCTAATACGGGTCACGACGCGTCGTCGCGACGTTGAAAGAGACGTCAAGAAGACGTCGTATTGGTGGACTCCAATGTGGTGAAAGGCATTGATGGTTTTCAATACAGAATGTCAGACTCCATTCCTGAAGGTTACCTGAAGCACTACTCTGCGGGTGCTGGTAAGAGCACGAGTTATTGTGTTTTCTTGTTCAGTATCCGTATGGAGAGGTGAGGTGATAGGAGCCCAATATGGTTGGTGTCCGGGACATATGTTACTTCACGAGAGAGTCAAAAACTAGTTGGAGATCACTGAACGCCGGGTGCATAGAGTACTAGCCAGATCTATATTCTGTATTCTGCCACTGGTGAGCCGTCCAAGTGAGACGAAGGTTATCCGTCCAAGTGAGACGATGATTGTTTCTTTTTGAATTAAATTTGGAATTTTAGTTAAAGAAAATGTAAAATCGACAATTAGGCAAAATATTATTATGTAATGAAAACAAGCATCATGTTTTATTTTTGTAACCTGCATAGGTGAAGTTATTGAATTGAATTGAAAGCAATATGTTTTCAAATGTTTTAAATGTTGAGCTGAATATTTTATCAAATGTTAATTACACGAGAACAAATGAATGTCATAATGGTTATCCGTCTAGGAGAGAAAATGGTTATCCGTCTAGGAGAGACGATGGTTATCCGTCTAGGAGAGACGAAATGTACTTGATTTAGATAATAAAGTTAAGACCTGTAAGAAGATGATTAATATGGTGGCAATATCTTTACCTACACGAGGACGTGTAGTTTGTCAGACTGGCCGTGTCATAATGCAAACACAAGAGCAAAACAAATGTTTTGATCATGGCGTGTGATGCATAAGAGTATGGTATTTGTTATGTTATATATGGATCGATGAGAGTCTGTCTAAAGAAACCGTTGAAAGAGACGGTATGGAAACTGTTGAAATAGACAGTATGAATGAATTGTGTATTGAGATATAAAGTTATCAATCGCTGTGTGGTCCAAGAGAAGTTGTTGTTGTTGCGATTGATAACTTTATATCTCAATACACGTATGAATGAATTGTGTATTGAGATATAAAGTTATCAATCGCTGTGTGGTCCAAGAGAAGTTGTTGTTGTTGCGATTGATGTAAAAATTTAAGATGTAAAAACTGATAATATTATTCGATAAATAATGTAAATGAATTATTATTAGTACGATTATGACTATTCTGGGTTACACGAGGACGTATAAAGGTCAGGATGGCCGTGTCGAATAGTGTTGGTTAAGTCAAAGCCTACTAGTTAGTTCCAATTAATTGACAAGTGTGTCAGTTGTAACCCTGGTTGAGCATCTAAGCAACTTTAGCAACTAATGTTGAGAGCTGTCTTCAGGTCAGGTCATATATAAAGGGGAGCCTCGGGCTAGAGAGCTCAGTGTGTGTACAACCTCCCCGGGAACTAGCCGTACAGTTTAGAATACAAGTAATAAAATAGTGAAAGTAGTGCAAAGTACAAAAATACAGTAAAAGACAATGAGTGATTTAAATAAAACAGGCTACGCTCCGACATATGTATATATCGAGAGAATACAAATGACATGTAATTTCGGCCAGCAATTTGAAATTGTTCTATTCTATATGACTTCAAGGATAATAGTTTTTTTAACGTATTTTCCCTATTCAATTCTTTAGAGAACTAAGAACTACTAAGAACTAAGTATTATTGGTACAAAACATCACTATAAAGATATAAATACAAATAGTAAGCATCAGTCAATAAGAGATCCCCAAATCTGTAAAATTGTGTAATTTTGCTGCCTAAAGTATGCAATAAGCAGTCGAAGAATTCATTTTTTTAAAGAAATTTCCAAATTTATATATGAAATAAAAATATTCATGAAATCTAAAATTGTTTGTAGTTAATTTTTAAGTTACAAGGCAAAAAAAAGTTAAAAGTTAGTTAAACGTGATGAATATCTTTTCAGCACATTGCATAAGTTAAGGAGCAAAACGTTTCAGGTTTAAAACTATTCTCTAGCCTTTTCTCCAAGTGTAATGAATCTCCTTTCACGACTCATAGTTAAAAATAGAAATTTGTATTACCTTGGACCAACCATAGAGGCAAATAATGATTAAGTTTTGAGGTCAAGCTAAATGGCCTTACTTTGCATATTCCCCCTTTGATAAGGTTTTTCAGGGAGAGTATATAAAGCAAGTAAATGTTAACCCAACTACCATGTTTTTCCATCCATTTTGTTTCATTGATAATTCTAATCATTTCAATAATTGATTAGCAGGCAAATTTTGTCATACGCCAAAACAAATCAATTCTATTTTTAAATTACTTTAAGTAAACAATGCCAAAGAGGAAACCTTATATACTAAGCAAAAATTAAAAGTGCTTGTTGTGAGGGCCATCAGAATATTTTGCATTTGGGATTACTTACTTTGCCTTTGCTTTATCTACAGTTTTCTTGACATTTCACTAATATTATTGTACCCTTCATATGGGCGATGTTTGTGTGTACATATGTATTCTGTTTGCTTAATTTCTTTATCGTTCGGCTATGACTTCTGGTTGTTCGTGCATTTGCTCTTTGGCATAAGGTCTGCATAAATATTTCTTACAAATTGCCAAGTACTTGTGGTCAATGGTTGCGTATGCTTAATTAATTGCAACAATTTACTTATAGGCCAAGTGGTTTAGCTTGAATGAATTGATAAATTGAGTTTGTACTTGATTGAATTCAAGTGCAAGTACCACCAGCTATTCAGCAAATTAATATTATTATTATGATTCTTGATATTTATTGTTGTTGCTGGCGCTTTATAGCTGCTGCTGCTGCTTTCGTTGACGCTGTCAGTTTTAGTGGATTTCAGGCTCTCTCTCTCTGCCAACATTTTCCACTTCTCTCCTATGTATGTATATGGTTATATCCAATATAGTCGCACTACGCAATTTTGTGCTTAGTGCTCTTAATTAGAAACGATGTTAACGTGCGACTATTTCAGTCGATAAATCCCCACATACATATGTCTTTAAATGTATCTCACAAATTGAGATAAACGCAACCAAGACCAATTTCACATCACATCACACACGGCGTATGAGTGTTGAGAGAGTGAGTTGAGTTGCAGAAAACAAACATGTAAAATTATTATTACCTAGGACTGCAAGGGTATATAAACTTCGGCATAGCCGATGTTAGCTTCTTTGATATTCTAACATAAGATGAAAATTTTCACATAATTGGAAAAATAGTTTGGAAATTTCAATGACTATAAATGGAATTTATATATATATAAATATATATATAAATATATATATATAATAAATGGAAAACCAATTTTGGATCCTATGAATACTTTTCAAGAAACATAGAAATAAAATTGTAGTTTGGAAATGTTTTTGGTGCATTTCTTTATCTTTGAAGGCTTGTCATGATAGACTATATAATTCTTAGTGTTTTTAGACCTAATGGAACTTTGTATAATGTCCAAATTCTGTGCTTTGTCTTATCAATCGATAAAAATACATCAATGTCTTCTTTTAAAAGAATATAAGTGTCCATTTTTAATAATTTTCTAAAGTTTCAACACCATTTGTTAAAATTAAAAAAGGGTTACCTTTTGAATGCGTTTTACCAATTCTAGATATGAAACTTTAGATTAAATGGTTTGCTTAAACTAGAATTAAACCTTTTACTTGACCACATTAAACAAAATGCAGTTATTTGTCTGGAAAATTTCGTAGTACTCATCACACAGTGGGGGATCTGGTCAATATGATAACCATGGCAGACATATAAATGTTAAGATAATTTCCACAAGCAAATTTTAAATTGGCTACACAAAATGCTGAATCATGTTATCAAGAAATTGTGGCTTGTGCCTTCGAAATAGCCACAGGAGCTGAAGGTCCTCGTGGATGTATAGTGTTTTTTTTATTTTTTTTTATTCCATTTATTACTCATATATAAATAACAACATATTAACGTAACATATAAAGAAAAGAGTATAATAACAATAAATTATGGCGTCACCAAACAAAGAATAGTACAATACTAGAGGGGGAGGTGGATACAAATACAGGGTCAAGCGGGACTACTTTTAGGTACTGCTTCACAGGGCCCTGGGCGATCATTCCTCGTGCCTCTGACGTTCGAGCCTTCTGAGCTCCTTCATCACCACCGACGCGAAAGTGCTGACGGCATCCCAGGCTCGGGGATCAGCGACCATCAGCCTGGTCAGATTTTCCAATGTAGCGCGATGCCCCATTGCACCTTCCAGGGAAAATCTTGCCGCTTCGAACCTGGGGCAATGCAGCAAAATATGCTCGGCGTCTTCGGGTATTCCGCTGCCCCACCAGGTGCATTCGTCCGAAGTTTCGTGGCCGAACCTCCTCAGATATGTCCTGAAGCAGCCGTGACCACTTAGCAGTTGGGTCAGGTAATGGTTTAGCTCGCCGTGCTTACACAGAACCCAAGCGCTAATATCAGGGATGAGCTTGTGCGTCCACCTTCCCTTGGTCGAGGTGTCCCAACGCTCTTGCCACCTCCGCATGCTTTGTTGCCTCGGTAGGCTGCGCTCCCGGCCCATCTGAGCTACCTCCTCGTCTGGCCTTGGCGACTGCCTCGATGATCGCTGCCTGTTCGTCGATCGTCATCATTCCTGCGATGACGAGCGCCGCTTCATCCCAGACCGTTCGGAATGCACTGCAGACTCTTATAGCACTTATTCGGTGGGTTGCTTCGAGACCTCTTCGGTAGCTTTTCACCTTCATACCGTCGATCCACGCTGGTGCTGCGTATAGGGCCGTCGATGTGGTGACGGTAGAGAGCAGTAGCCGTCGTCCCTGCCTCGGGCCGCGCGTGTTCAAGAGGATGCGCGATAGAGCGTGGGCGGATTTGGCTGCTTTTTCTCCAGCATGTTGAAGATGCTCCCTGAAACTGAGCCCAGTGTCCAGTAGAACGCCGAGATATTTTATGGCCCTCTTGGATTCTATCACAGCGCTGCCCACCTGTACTTTCGCAGTTTCAACAGCCTTCCTGCTGCTGATACGCACTGACTCCGTCTTGTGAGCTGCCAACTGGAGGCCGGCGGCCTGGAGCCACTGCTCAACGCTTTTGATGGCGGCATTCGAGCGTTCCTCAACTTCCTTGACAGTCTTAGCGACCACGGCAAGAACTATATTATCCGCGAAACCTGTGATGTGGGTGCCAGGCGGAAACTTCAGGCGTAAGACTCCGTCGTACATCGTGTTCCAAAGTAAAGGTCCCAGTACCGAGCCTTGGGGCACACCTCCAGACACTGTCCGCACTACTGGGCCATCATTAGTGGTGTAGCAGATGGTTAATAGTTATGTTTATACAAAGGGGCGTAGTTTTTAAAGATAAAAAGGATTTTATTATATTAAAGTAGTAAAATTAAGTGGTGTGACGATTTCCTATAAATCTAATATCTACAAATTATTTTAAAAGGTATACCATTTATAAAACCATTCCATTAAACTATATTACAAAGTATTTTATACTCTGAATTCTTTAGGAAAGTCTGAATTTTATAGAACTACTTACAGACAACCTTGGGAGGTACATATAATTTAAAATTTATATACCCATAAGAATCATTGACCTCAATTATAGTAATACCCAGTTTTAATTTTACATTAATATACATGGTACATATGATTCAAAATCGTATACATATATTTTAAGATTTATTGACCCCAATACTAGTAATACCCAGTTTTAATCTTATAATAATTTAAAATATTTGACTTTATCCCTTTCAAAAAAAGGAACATATGCAATTAATCACATAAAGGGCATGTAAATTAAATACCTATATATTATTGTTTTGTAATCGTTAAATGGTTTCCCTATTCTTGTCTTGTTGTTCAACGAAATACCTGAATTTCGTTGCTTATTTTCAATGATAACCACAACTCTTCTTCGTTTTAATAGGACTGAAAACATAGGAAACAATGATCCATTCCCATCTTCCATATAAAAATCACATATTTCACATGAAACAATGATAAACTTTCGCTTTTTTCGTGTTTTTGAATGTTTTGCAAGCTTTCGATATATAAAATTTATATCTATCACTCTGAAAGGCGAATCCATGAGTTAATTAATGCAATCTTGCAGTATAAATAATTTGGAATAGATTCGAAACTCTTCCGTCCCGAAAATATTCAGAAATATTTCATGAAAACTACATCATGCTTGTAAAGTTTAATTTAGTTGCAAATGTTTTTTGATGGGTGAAACTTAAAGTAGTTGAATATGGATTCCAGGGAGAAGGAAAATAACCCAATCTTCATTAGTTGAATTCAAAATATGACAGTACTTTTAAGAGAAATTTTGTAAGAAATCATCCTTTTCTAATTTAAAAAAGGATACTGTTGACGCCTATGAATAGATATATTCATATAGGGTGAAATGGTATATTAAAGTCGCGAAAATGTATGTAACAGGCAGAAGGAAGCATCTCCGTCCCCACAAAGTATATATAGTCTTCATCAGGATCAACAACCGAGTCGATCTAGCCATGTCCGTCTGTCCGTCCGTCCGTCCGTACGTCCGTCTGTATGAACACCTAGATCTCGGAGACTATACGAGCTAGAGCCACCAAATTTGGTATGCAGTCTCGTGTAGTATGTACAGTTATCGAGTTTGTTTCAAATTTTGCCACGCGCCCTTCTGCCCCTGGAATTTACAAAAAACAGATTTTCTTAAAAACTATGTAAGCTACCGACATTAAATTTGGTATGTAAGCTAGCTTAATAGACGCGCAAATATTGACTATTTAAAAATTATGCCACGCCATTTCCGCACCCGAAAATTAAACGAAACTGAAACCATGTCGGCCAGACGACTTACTTACTTCATTTTTAATTCCATTTATTACTCATATATACATAACATCATATTAACGTAACATATAAAGAAAAGAATATAATCACAATAAATTATGGCGTCACCAAACAAAGAACAGTACAATACACTCGTGAGGTTAGAGGGGGAGGTGGATACAAATACAGGGTCAAGGGGGACTACTATTAGGTGTGGTGACGGTAGAGAGCAGTAGCCGTCGTCCCTGCCTCGGGCAGCGCGTATTTAAGAGGATGCGCGATAGAGCGTGAGCGGATTTGGCTGCTTTTTCTCTAGCATGTTGTAGATGCTCCCTAAAACTGAGCCTAGTGTCCAGTAGAACGCCGAGATATTTTATGGCCTCTTGGATTCTATCACAGCGCTGCCCACCTGTACTTTCGCAGTTTCAACAGCCTTCCTGCTGCTGATACGCACTGACTCCGTCTTGTGAGCTGCCAACTGGAGGCCGGCGGCCTGGAGCCACTGCTCAACGCTTTTGATGGCGGCATTCGAGCGTTCCTCAACTTCCTTGACAGTCTTAGCGACCACGGCAAGAACTATATTATCCGCGAAACCTGTGATGTGGGTGCCAGGCGGAAACTTCAGGCGTAAGACTCCGTCGTACATCGTGTTCCAAAGTAAAGGTCCCAGTACCGAGCCTTGGGCACACCTCCAGACACTTTCCGCACTACTGGGCCATCATTAGTGGTGTAGCAGATGGTTAATAGTTATGTTTATACAAAGGGGCGTAGTTTTTAAAGATAAAAAGGATTTTATTATATTAAAGTAGTAAAATTAAGTGGTGTGACGATTTCCTATAAATCTAATATCTACAAATTATTTTAAAGGGTATACCATTTATAAAACCATTCCATTAAACTATATTACAAAGTATTTTATACTCTGAATTCTTTAGGAAATTCTGAATTTTGGAGGTACATATAATTTGAAATCTTATATACCCATAAGAATCATTGACCTCAATTATAGTAATACCCAGTTTTAATTTTACATTAATATACATGGTACATATGATTCAAAATCGTATACATATATTTTTAAGATTTATTGACCCCAATCCTAGTAATACGCAGTTTTAATCTTATAATAATTTAAAATATTTGACTTTATCCCTTTCAAAAAAAGGAACCTATGCAATTAATCACATAAAGGGCAAGTAAAAAATAAATTAAATACATATATATTATTGTTTTGTAATCGTTAAATGGTTTCCCTATTCTTGTCTTGTTGTTCAACGAAATACCTGAATTTCGTTGCTTATTTTCAATGATAAGCACAACTCTTCTTCGTTTTAATAGGACTGAAAACATAGAAATAGATAAGATTTACTAATTTGGCAAATTTGATCGCGATGGTCAAAAAATTGCAAGAGCCAATCGGTTTTATCTAAATTATGGAGGCGTAAGTGGGCGTGGAAACATATTAAAATATATGTATTCTGCGCGCATTTGGTAACTTTAGCTCTGTTAGTTTTCGAGAAAATCAGTTTTGTTTAATTTTCGGGCCGGAAATGGGCGTGGCAAAGTTATTAAATAGTCAATATCTGCGCGTCTACTAGGCTAGCTTACATACCTAATTTAATGTCGGTAGCTTTCATAGTTTTTAAGAAAATCAGTTTTATGTGAATTGCGGGGGCGTTAGGGGGCGTGGCAAAAATTTGAAACACGCTCGATAACTGTACATACCACACGAGTCTGTCCACAATTCAACTGCCGCCGTGTACAGACGTGTTTTTTTTAATGCACTCCGCAAAATCCTAGATTGCTCTAATAGCAATAAATACTAAGTTGCAACAACGAAGTGCGTAATTTCTACAAAAGCCTTGTCCACCAATTAAGATGTAATATCTCCGTCTCCGCTGATTTTGAAATCAAAGCTGGTGTACCGCAAGGCAGTGTACTCGGCCCATTGCTCTACCTGCTGTACACTGCAGACTTACCAACGAGTTTAGGACTTACAACGTCCACTTTTGCCGATGACACGGCAATCCTTAGCAGATCCAAATGCCCAATACAAGCCTCTGCAAAATTAGAGGAACACCTTAAGGTGGTAGAGGAATGGCTAGCAACCTGGCGTATCCGGGTCAACGAGCAGAAATGCAAACATGTTACATTTACGCTTAACAGAAGAAACTGTCCAGCTCTAATGCTAAACAACGTACCAGTTCCTCAAGCAGTGGCTGTCACTTACCTTGGCATCCACCTAGACAAAAGCAAAAAAGTCACAGCTTAAACTGAAAGCGAGTAGCCTACATTGGATCATCAATGCTCGGTGCCTTCTACGTCTGGAGTATAAAGTCCTCCTATACAACTCCGTACTGAAACCCATCTGGACTTACGGAGCCGTACTATGGGGAAATGCAAGTACCAGCAATGTCGATATTATACAAAGAGCGCAGTCGAAGATTTTAAGATCAATCACGGGGGCCCCGTGGTACATACGAAACGACAACATTCAAAATGATCTAAATATACCTAGCGTAAAATCTGAAATAGGTAGTCAACAACTAAAGTATTCTGCGAAACTGGATGCACACCCAAATGTTCTTGCCAATTCCCTTATGCGAACTAATAATAGAACTCGTCTTAAAAGAAATGACAGACCAACCCAATAACAAGTGATTAGGGCCGCCTGCAATATCCCCAGTATTTATCTTAAGTATTAGTCTAAGAAAAATATCTCAAACTTGTTGTTAGGCTCTAATTTAAGAGTAGAATATATTAAACGTTAAAAAAAAGTTTTCATTTTTTATTGTTCAGCAATTTCCATTTGAATTTGAATTAATTGCATTTGAATTGCATTTGAATTAAGTTGACAAAAATCAAAAGCAAAGATTTTGCAACTTTTCCTCGTGAGTTTTTTATACATTTTGCTTTGTTCTTGCTGTTGTTGTTGTTGTTGCTCTTGCTCTTGTTGATGTTGAACAGCTGCATATCGTTTGAAGAGGATGTCGACCAGCAACATGAACAGAACCAACAACAGCAACGACAGCAAAAACATTGGCAACGACAAGAGCAACAACAAAAAAATGTACAAAATGTACAAATACAAATGCTGTCAGCTGCCAGCTGTCTCCGTCTCTCAAGCAAATTAATTTTTGTGGCCAAATTTGTTTTCGGCCACACTAAGTGCACATATAGGTCGGACATTCATGGGATGCAAAAGACTTTTTTCGCCCTTCTTTCCCCTTCCATTTTACCAACCCCATTTCTATCTTGCATCCTGTGACTGTTTCCGTCTTGATGACGTGGCATTCGGCGAGTGAAAAGTAAAAAATTACATTTACCTTCTTCAGTTGGCAACTAATTTTCCTATTAAGGAGCAAATTGCAAGCCAAGAAGACAAAGTCTAACTCACAGTTACATGATGACATAAAACGATGCAATATTTATACATACATAGACCTATGTAATCATTTATATTAAAAGAGACAAAAGGGTATTAGTGTCTGTGGTCTTTGAAATATTCCCAAGTCATTGCTAAAAGAATCATTAGTAATTACCCATCACAATTTCCTAACCATAATTATCTGCCTATAATTGAAAACTAAAATGTTATTCTACAAGTCCGTGAACACTGAAAGACAGAACAAAAGTTAATTAATTAAAAATGTCATTAATGTCCGGATATTAATTCAATTCTGTCGATTCTTCCTTTTACACGTAGCACTCCTAACTCGTCCAGGTAAGGAGTGCACTTAAATAGCTTACTTTTGTTATGCCATGTCCTTGGTTTAAGCATCTGATCTCTTCTGGAAACTCCTCTTCTTGGCATGCACGAATAAAAACTGCATCGGTTTCCACATAGTGGTTTATAGCCAAAATATTTCTCAGTTGTTCTCCGCAAGGCCTCTTACATATGCCTTGCAAAAAGTTTACAATTCGCTTTTGTACCGCCCGTAGCTTTTCCAATGTTCCGAATCGTTCCGGATCAGGTGTGATGCAAGCCACAAAGTGTTCCTTTTGACTTTCTCCTGGTTGTGCAAGATACTTTCACCCGTCTTGCTCGGGTTCTGCTCCATGCTAGGCCATAGTGTCTCTTGTTAATACAAGAATCTCGGGCCAACAAACCACCTTGTATTTCCGGTCATGTATGGCATCTTAGTCCATTTCGTGCCATAGGCTGCAACAATGCTAGGTGGGCACCCATCGCCAAGATAGCACGTCAGAGTCTTCCAGAATTTCTCCAACTTGCAATGCAACAAATTGAGTGTATTTGCGGGCATTTGATCTAATCCAGCATAAAACGTCCTTTGAATCCGTCCAGAAAAAAACGCTGACATACTGTTACTGTTACTCGATGAATTTCGTCAGCCGTAAACCTAAAACAGCAGCCATCAGTTCCATCCGTGGTATTGAGACTGGCTTCAAGGGGGCCACTCGTGTCTTAGACGCTACTAGGGAACAGTGGACTATCCCATCCAATTCTGCTCGCAGGTACACAAGCGCTGCATAAGCGTTTATTTATTATAATTTTAGCACGAACAATGAAAAAGCCAAGCAATCCAAGTGGGTCAAAAATTGACATAACCACACTTAACACAGTTCTTTTGGTCGGATAGTCTTTCGATGCTCTTTCAACCAAATCCGGCTTGACTACATACGTAAGTGGATCTGTCACGGGCAGCCACCACATGCCTAAAACCTTATCTTTCGTTTTTTCAAGGAATCCCACCTCCCTAGGCACGTCTCCTTCCTGGTTCTAGAGCGCTCTCACTACGCTCGCAGAATTCGAGGTGTTGAATCCCTCCAAGTGAATTCTCTGGACCTCCATGGCCAACTCCGTCATCTCGTCTTCGGTGTAGAAACTTCTGAGCCATCTGGTCTTCTGGGCGCACTCTTATTTGGTGAAACATCTCAACGTGGTCGCCTCCATAATCTGGAACGCGCGCTCGTCGTCTTTCGATCTTAAGGGGGGAACCTGTGTTTGTCGAAATGGCCGCAACAGCTCTTGGAGATTCTTTTCTGAACCGCTCTGCGTTGCGATTCTTTATGTAATTAGCTAAGGCCGGCGAGCAGGAAGCCCCGAATGTCATAACCTGCATCACGTACGTTTCTGCCGCTTTAGCCGATTTTCCACTGCGCCATAGAAACTTCTGAGCCGTCTGGTCCTCTGGGCGCAAACTTACTTGGTGAAACATCTCACTTATGTCACCAGCCACTGCTACTGGTCGCTCCCGAAAGGGTATTAGCACGCCAACTAGAGATGCCAATATGTCCGGACCCTTTAGCAAGACGTCGTTCAATGACGTGCCTTTGACTTTCGCAGCTGCATCCCAGACCAGCCTCGTCTTGTTCTTGTTTGGGTTAGTGACTGTAAATATAGGAAGAAACCATGAACTTTTACCCTTATTTAGCGCACTTTCTGTTAATCTCCGGATGTATCCCTTTTCTTCATAGCTTTATGCTTGAATATATCTTACAGCTTTATTATGTTGGACACTATGCTCCAACGTAAAGCTTCTAAGGTCGATGTCCTTTGCCATTTTCGCTTCTAAACACTGAAGACGCCTCATGGCCATTGAGTACGAATCCGGTAGATCTACTTTGTCGAACCTCCATAACTGTCCAGTTTGCCAACGTTTGTCAATCGGGCAATAACTTGTGGTCGCCTCCATAATCTGCAGCGAGCGTTCGTCGTCTTTCGATCTTAATGGCTTGCTTGCCACTCGTGTTCCCGAAGACTCCATAGCGAAGTATTCTTTCATTGACGCATCCAAAGCGCGCATGCTGCTCGCTTCATTGCACTCACATATGTGCAATATGTGTGAGGACGCTGAAGCGGCGACGCTGTGCCAATGCACAGACCAGCCCAATCTACAGCGCGCCGCGAACACGTCGTCTCCTTAGGAATCCCGTATCTCCAAAGGCACACAAACTTTCAAATTATCCAGACCAATAATTAAGCTTGCTTTTACGTTACACTAACTTAAATTTGGTAAATACTGTAGATGGTTTCTCGATAGTACCGGTTCGTCGGCAACTGTTTGCGTGTGCAAGTCTAGCTTACCACCTTGACACATCGACAACACTCCGACACTCACATACTTGGACGCGCTTTCCGTTTCCGTTTGAGTGACTTGACTGGTCCATTTTAGGCACAGTTCTTCGGCCGGGCCATCTAGTCCTAACTTGTCTGCCAGAGTTTCTTCAACCAAAGAGCAAGCGGCTCCCTCGTCCAGTAAGGCATATGTTGCTAAATTTCGCTTCCTTCCATATAACATGATTGGCAAATATCTGAATAAAGCCTTGCTTGTTATATCTCCATGGAATAAAATTGGTGGATAAGCTGGTTTATTATCCTCATTCGTCTGCCACTGCGATTTGCTTTCCTTGCAATTAGTTGTGCAGAAAAATTCGCTCTTTGATTCTCTTTGCTCCATCCTTAGGTGGAACTGTATACGGCGTGACCTTTGAGGCACACATAGCAATGCCAAATAACCAATTGTCAAAGATAGACAAGTTAGCGACACATCCAATTAGAGTCATTCGGTGTCTTCCCCAATCGAGTTTCAAGTCTCCCGGCAACTTCTCGACGAGCTCGCCTAGTAAAGCTGGATCGTGCAGATACTCTTTAAGCCCAATTACGAGCAGTGTCGCGCAATAGTTCTGCACTGCCAAGGCTAGCTGAATAACTAAATCCAAATTATTTGAGCGTGCCGCTGGTTCTTCTCTTAGTTTCCTTTGTAGGCTCTTTTGGAGCCGAATAAGATTGTCTTCGTTACTAATTCCACACCTTTCAGTAGATTGTTCGTAGTGGCTTATAAACAACAACCACTCTTCTGGCTTACCGGAATACACGGGTACGTCTTTGTTCACTACTTGGCGGGCCGCTATCTGTTCCGATGACAATAAAGTTTTCTTGTGTCCTAAATCCGTAGAGTGTACTCCATGGCTTAACGTCGAGTGTAAGGTAGCCGGCAGTTGCTCATTTGTCCTTGCGTCCACAATTCGTTATGAAGGTTGGCTGACTCCTTGAATAGTCGATTGCGCCATCGCAGATACGGACCACGGAACTGGATCAATTTTACTGGGCCGTTTAATTGCCGTACCGTTTCCTGCGTGACTCTCGAAAATTCCATTAAGAATCGTTTGTTGCACCGACAAACCATCGCCTCTTGATGGCGTTGACATCGTTGGTGTATCAAATTCTTTGTCACTTGAGACTGCTTCATTCTCAGTCGCCTCAGCGCCGTCTTCTTGACTCTCAGCGCTAGGTTGAACTGGTACTCTGTCAATATTGCTCACTGCGTATGTTGCGTAACAATGAGGTTATATTTGCCTGTTTGCACGTGGTTCATTATCTCCCTCTCTTTTCCTCTCTCAGCGAGCCGGCATGTAATCGTCTGCCGCGTCGCTCCCACGAATTAGAAATATTCGGACTCTGCTAATATCTCTGGAGCGAGAGAAATAAATATTTCACGATGTAGAAAATGTTCAGGTTGTGACGTGGGATAGCTCCAAAAAAGTTCAAGAGGCGAACATATATCCCGTGTGTTGTAACACATATGTGTGTTGTATTGCGCTATATTCAGTTGCACAATTTGTGGGGCAAATCGATCGGTTAGATCGGTTGGCTGAAATCTTTATTTCAATGTTAATTCAAATTTCTCACATGTTTCTATTTTATCTTACATTTGTGTTTTTCTCTTCTTTTCACGTCTTTCCTGGTTGCCAAATTTTCTGTGAATAGCGCGCCGTCATAGCGGGTTGCCGCTCTGTCACCAGTGCAAGCAAATGCAAAGTAAATTAAGTAAAGAAATTTCGGTAGCTAAGGAACTAATGACGATTAAGCCGGTATACTCACCGGGCCCAGACGGTATTCCCGCTTGTGTCCTGAGGTTCTGTGCGGAGTCAATGTGTTTACTTAAGCTTTTTGAGTTGTCCGTTACACTGTCCGAGTTTCCAACTATATGGAAGGATTCGTTTATTTTACCTCTTCACAAATGTGGCAATAAATCCGACGTCACTAATTACAGAGGAATTTCTAAATTGTCAGCGATACCTAAACTGTTTGAGAAAATTATGACGTCTCAAATACAGCATTTATGTAAATCTATTTTTTCGCCATACCAGCATGGGTTTGTCAAGAATAGGTCTACCACAACTAACCTTTTACAGTTTACATCTTTTGTAATCCAAGGTTTTAAGAAACCTAAGCAAACTGATGTTATATATGTAGAAAATGAAGTGTCAGGCGGGCATAATCATGGCAATCGAGCAGTAGCTAGTGAGCGAGACAGAACGACACGTAGCGGCCGTACCTATCTGGTCGACTCACTCATTGGCAAATAAAGAGATCGCAATCGTACTCTCGCCTCGATCACATCGCGCACCCAAATTATCACTAAGGCCATTTAAATAATATAAAATATACATATGTATTCTTAACACAAAGAAACATTGTTAATAATATAAGACTTAACAAGGAAATCACATCCTTTAATAATATTGTAATAAATAAACCGGGATAAAGTAAAATCCTACATATATATTGAAAAATTGTATCAAAAGTTTGAATCAAAACTAATCGTAATGCTTAAAGTATACTCAAGATTTTGTCATGGAACTTAGTCAATTCTAAGAGACAATTAACCAATATTCTAAGGCTTTTAAATTCTAAGTTTATTACATTTTTCAATACCAAAATTTTAGAGTAAAATTGAATATGGTATAACTTGCTAATTTTCGATTTTATAAAAAATCCAATGAATACAAATACATATATTTTTAAAATGTTATTGTACGTCAAACCGAAAGAAATATTAGAAGGGTTATTGATTGGCAGGCTAAAAATCAGTCTTGAGTTATAACATAAATTTTTTGGTAATGAAAACATTTGAACATTTTTTATATGAAAAAAAATGGGCAGCCATTTGGAAATATTTTTTTATAATAGCTGTTCTTGAAAAAAAACGGAACAAATAATTCTAAATCAAAGTTTTAACCTTGGTTAATATTTGTTCTATCAAAAACGATTTTAATGGATGATTTTATGTAATTTAAAATTAAATATCTTGCTTCCAAATATGTTACAAAATTTAAAGTATAATTTTTTTAATATAACATATAAAGATTTCGGTTACAGGCTTAAACAGCTTTACAAATACCATTTTTAAATTCTCTAAAATTATAATTTTTTTAGTCAAGATTTATTTAACTAAATTATAGAATTAGGTCATACAAATGTTAACCATTTCAGACTATTTATCAGCTATAAGGGCAATAAAACACTGATAAAACGAGTCAGACGAAACTCACAAAATTCGCTCTTTCTTTATAGGTCGGTACTCATTAGTATATTCAAGTACTTAATTTAAAGTTCGTTATATTGCATTTTTCTTTGTAACGTCATATATTCTTTGTATTGAAGGTTTGCTGTACTTGTATTTGTTGCTGTAGGTCGTCACAAAACCAACTAACAATTATTTAAACAGGAACAATGATTTTATCGACCACAAATTATTATAACGTCAAAATATTACATTTTTATAGCCCTTAGATACAAAATATTATGAAGTATATACTACTACCTTTTAATATCCTAGTTTTTTATTAGATTTATCGGTATATTAATATCAAAATCGAAACATTATGATCCAAACTAACTTCCAAGTACTGCCAACAAATATTAGAAACCATAGGCCGTATAAAAATTGCAAAATTGTGTTGCATTAGAAGCGAATGTTTAAAGATCCGATTTACCAAATATTTACAATTGATAGAAATTAATTAAGCTATCTGCTTTGCTGTATATACCAAATTGAAAATTTATGTAATTTTCAGTTTTTTATGTGTTCTAATGACATTACACACACCGAATTATAATGCCCAAATATATGAAATGTAATTGGTTATTATCTCAAGTGAGAGCCTTTAACTCTCAGTGGAATGTAGCAAACGGAATATTACTCATACGTTCCCGCTGCTGTTTGGGCCATTAAATACAAGCAAAAGCAATTGAAGATATAATAGCAAATAATTATAGCATAAATATTTGCATTTGCAGATACTAGAATGGCAGACTGGTGAAAGGGAAGAAGTTAAAGAAGATAACTTGTAGAATTTAGGTACGGTTAAAGCCAAACACAATCAGCTACCCAAACAAATATCACTTGACATGCACACATATATACATATAGGTACATACATACATATACAATGACAATGGTTTACCCTCTTCATCGTTGTCAACTTTTATCTGCGTCTTGGTCTATGTGTATCGACCACTTTTATCTAATATATTTAGTTTCAAGGATATAGCAAAAGGATAAAGTGACAGCTGGTCAAGGATTTTAAGGTGTGTATCTCTGTAACGTTCTGTGTGTATTTTTTTTTTTTTTTTTAACTCGTTTATTTGGGAAAAAGCTTAACAAAAAAGAAAACAGTGGGAAACAAAGGTAGGTTAAATCAAAGAAGAAGAAGAAAGTGGGAGATTGGGATTCTCAGACCACTCCTGAATTGCGCTGCCTTTCGCGCTCGCGTAGCTTGCAGATCACCTGTTCCGCAAAGGTGCAATTAGCTGTCCAATTTCGTTGGTTTAGCGTCATCAGTGGAACCAGATTCTGTAAAGATAATGGCTCGCCACAGAGCAGTTCGGCCGCCTGCCTTTCTGTCGCAAACATAGTGCATGCGAAGAGAGCATGATCAGGACTCTCCGACTCACCGTTCCTGCACCAAGTGCATTCCGCACTCGCCTGGTGACCAAATCTGTAGAGATATTCCCCAAAGCATCCATGACCGCTGAGTATCTGTGTCAGCTCGATAGTTACCTCGCTATGCTTCCGTTGCAGCCACATATTCAGATCGGGAATAAGCCTGAATGTCCACCTGCCCTTAAACGAGTTCGTCCAGCGAAGTTGCCAAGCGTCCCAGCTTTCCTGACGTGCCGCAGCCTTAACACCCTTTAGCTCAGCAGGACTCGGCGCTGACTCCATCTTGGTGGCATAGATGCGTATGTGGTCTCTAGGCGTCTCCTATATGTTTTGACCGTCATGGCCTTAGCCCAGGCTGGTGCCCCATATAGCATAGTGGACTTCATGATATTCATCAGGAGCAGGCGCCGACCCTGTTTTGGGCCTCTGCTGTTGAGCATGATGCGGCTAAGTGACCGTCCCAACTCAGCTGCCCTGGCTCCAATAAGCTCCAGATGCTCCTTGAAGGACAGGCGCGGTTCCAGGTGTATACCGAGATACCTGATGGCCCGTGAAGAGGTAATCGTGGTGGCGTCCACGATGATGTTGGCAACCTCAACCGTTTTACGACTACTTATTAGCACAGCTTCCGTCTTTTGTACTGCAAGCTCGAGACCTGCAGAAGCTAACCAGTCCTTAGTCTTTCCGATGGAACGCGCAGTTATTTCCTCGGCTTCCAGATATTTAGCCACCACTACTATGGCAACATCGTCAGCGAAGCCCACCAGTCGCGCACCGCTCGGAAGTTAGATGCGCAGGATTCCATCGTACATTGCATTCCAAAGTAGAGCCCTAAGAACGGATCCTTGGGGTACGCCTCCTTTTACATCATAAGTATGCGTCCCTCCGTGTGATTTGTAGTACAGAACTCTGTTCCTGAAATAGTCCTCCATTATTCTTGTGAGATACGCCGGGACTCTAAAGGCATTTTTAACGTCCAGCGTGGTGACAAGGCAATACTGCTTTTGCCCTCCCTTCCATCGTTGCCCATCTATAGCCTTGGCAGCAGTGTCGACGACGGATTTGATGGCATCAACAGTCGACATAGCTCTGCGGAATCCAAATTGCATAGGCGAGAGGTCGCCAGCCGCCTTGATTGCTGCCTCAATTCTGGTGCTGAGTAGCCTCTCAAAAATTTTGCCTGCCGCATCCTTTGGCTTTGGAATCAGTACCAGATTCTGTCTTTTCCATCTGTCCGGAAATGTACCTTCACCCATGCAAGCGTTAAAAACTTCCGCAAATCTTTCAGATTGTAGGCCAATGGCTAGTTTTAGGGCCTTGTTTGGGATGGTATCCGGGCCAGGAGCCTTGTCATTTTGCAATCTCACTGCCGCCACTAACACCTCTTCTCCAGTGATGGGCCAATCTACTGGCAAAGCAGTACGCTGCATCTGTTTCGGGCCTATTAATGAGGTGGACGGAAACAAAGTTTCCACAATCATAGCCATGCGCCCTTCGTCTAAAGCCGCCGGCTTAACAGCCCTAAGCTTTTTCATGGCTACTTTATAGGCCAAGCCCCAGGGGTCATTTTCTAGAAAAGTTCGAGAAAACAGGTTTTTTTTCGTGACTTAATAAGCTCTTTAAGGGCCCTTCTTCTGGCTGCAAAATGTGCTTGCAGCAGCAAGAACTCTGATCTGCCACGCAATATTTGGTAGAGCCTTCTAGCACGAAGACAATTTTTTCTTGCCTCCGCAATGTTCTCATTCCACCAGTAGACAGGGGCTCTATGTCGGCTATGCCCTCTTCGGGCCTTCATGCTAGCGTTGCATGCCGCCCTCACTGCGTCCATAATGGTGTCCGCCTGACTTGAAGCATCTCCGTCTAGTCGCGGAATGCTTCCTGTCGGTGCGGTTTGCTTCGACGCAGGTGTAACAATTTGGATCGTTTTCGCAAGCCGCAGCTTTATGTTCAAGCTGCCCACAACTGAAGCACCAGCTGGTTCGGATCTTGCAGTTGAAAGCCACATGTCCAAAATTGAGACATTTGTAGCATCTCCGCTGAGCCACTCTTTCCCTGATGTGGCAGCTGAACCAGCCCACTACCAGTGCTCTCTTCTTTACAAGAAAGGCCGCCGACGTCTGTGGCAGGCATACTAGCAGGCAATCTAGCTTCCGCAGTTCGATGTGTGACACGTCAGTGACAGTTCGGACTTTGACGTTCATGCCCAATACGTTGCATAGCTCCTCTTGTATTTTCCGGTCTCCATCTTTGCTTTTAAGTTCCAGAAGCAGATCGCCATTTTGTGTCTTCCTGGCCCTTGCCACTTCGTCTTTAATGCAATTAAGCCGCCCGTCGTCCCGTCGGGTTACCATTTTCAACATTTGCGCATACGAAATGCCCTCTTCCGCCTTGATTATAATGGCATCTGGCCGACATCTGCGCGTCTTGCGCCTCGCTGAGACCACTTGCCAATCTGGGGATGGCCCATGAGTACCTACAGAATCGGCCTCAATAGCACTAGCGCTTGTGGGTGCACTACCGCCTAACATAGCCGCATACGTGGGCCTTGGCTGCCCGCTACCTCGCTTTCTTTTGGGCGGAGTATTCCTCTGTCCGGGTGGCTCCTCTCTCGGGCGCTTTGGGCTGTCGGAGTGTGCTACCGAGTACCCAATAGGCCTGGCTTTGGTTGCCGGCCATGTGGCCCGCGTGGCCCCATCCACTGTGGTGTTTTTTACGCATTTGTCGCGAAGAACTAAATGGCAGATCGCTGTTTGGAGCTCTATCATGCGCCTTATGTCTTACATCGTGTTTTGTGTCTGTGTTTTTTTTTTTTTATTTCGTTTATTTATTTATTAATTTACTACAAGAAAACAAATACATATATACGTATACGTTTCACAATATAGACTGCGTTTGATAGAGAAGGGAGATGGCGAGTGATCCGGGACAGCACATGCGGTACCGCCTATTTGGCATTGCATCGCATGCGGCCTTACCAGATCCTAGCCTCTCTCTCTCTCTAGCCTTCTGAGCTCCTTCATTATGGTAGCGGCGAACTTACTAGCCGCCTCCCAGTTCTTTCAGCCAACAGCCAACATGAGCAGAACCAAGTTGTCCGCCGTGACTATTTGTCCAACCTCGTCGCACAGGCTCTGTCTCGATTCGTCGAAGCGCGGGCAAAGAAATGCAACATGGTGCGCGTCTTCGACTATTCCACTACCACACCATGTACATTCGTCTGCTGTATCTTGCCTAAACCACTGCAGGTAGCTCTCAAACAGCCATGGCCACTCAAGAGCTGAGTTAGGTTTATTTATATAATTTATCTCGCCATGCGATCTGTTCAACCAGGGGTCGAGCTTCGGAATTAGCCGGTTCGTCCATCTTCCCTTAGGCGATAGGTCCCCGCGCCTCTGCCACCGGCATATGCTTTGTAGCCGCTGGTGCTGCCGGTTGCCCGTCTCTGAAGAAGAACCGCTGGATGAGTCCGTTCTCTTGCCGTACCATGCTTGCTAGAACCAGTGCCGCCTCGTCCGACACCGTCCTAAAGGCGCTGCACACCCTGATTGCGCTCAGCCTGTAAGTCGCCTCGAGGTTTTTTGTCCATTGCATCGGCCCAGATAGGAGCGGCGTAAAGGGCTATTGACCCTGGCATTGAAATCGCCCGCAATAACGACTCGTGGCCGGCCTCTGGCGTCCTCTACGAGGTCATCCAAGACCTCACCAAAGCGAGCAATTGGTAAACTGGGTGGCAAGTAGCAGCTATACAGTACCAGATCATTCACCTTGGCTCTGCTGAAATGTTGGAAGGACCTTGTGTCTTGCATCGGGCTTGATGTTCCACAAGACCATATTGCGGATCTCCTGTCGGCATCAGTCACCCACTTGGATGACTCTCCAGTAGAGTAGGGCTCGCTTAGAAGAGCTACATCGATTGACTGCTCTCTGATCGTCTGTTGCAGTAGGTCCTGCGCCGCGATGCAGTGGTTTAGGTTCAGGTGCAGGATCTTCAGTGCTGACGAAGTCATTTGCGCGGCTTTGGGGTCCTCGAGTCACCCCTTGCTGTGCATAGGCGGCTGCCTGCTAGGTGGTTTCTTGGACTCAGGCCTTGACCAGCACATAGGAAGCAATTGGCATCCTTTGCAGGACAATTGACTGCTATATGGCCTACTTCGCCGCATTTGAAGCAGCAACGTGACCTGTCCTCCATGCTGGAGCATCTTGCGGCTACATGGCCAACGGTAAGACACTTGAAGCACCTCAATGGCCGTTCGAGTGTTCTAATGGGGCAATTTCCCCACCCTATCATCACAGAACCCAGATCTGTGAGCTTCTGGATTACCGCCTCTGGGGCCCTCACTATTGACGTCTGGTAATTCCGCAGGCCCGGCCGTAGGCTCTTTACGGTGAGTGCGTTTTCTTCGACTTTAGCCTGTGAGGCCAGCGCTGTCAATAACTCCTACCTAGTCGCCGCTGCATCTAGGTTGTTCGCTATGGCTCTTTGCTGTTGGAGAGGCCTTACTCCTACCTTATCGCCTAGTACCAGGGTAATATTTTCTCCGAGTGCCTTGATGTCAGTTGCTGGGTCTTTCCGGAGCTCCAGAATCAGCGCGTCGTTTGCAGTACGTCGAACTCTGGAGACGTGCTCGCGGACATGCTGCAGTTTGCCATCCGTGCGCCTGGTCACCATATTGAGTACTTGGCTATAACTAAGCCCGTCGCTGGCCTCGATTAGAATTGCATCTGGTCTATGCTTAATTTTAGGTTTGGCCTGCATCGAGGAGGCTCCACGTCGAGGCTTTGCGGGGCCGACTTTTGTCCAACCTTGGTTGTCCTCAGTTGTTCCATGATCCACTGTTGTATGGCGCGGTTTGTCACCTTGGGGAGTAGGTGGGGCCTGCTGCTGCTGCTGGGATTCCACGGGTTGCCGTTTTTTAGCACGCTGTTTGGGTGCGTGAGCGCTCGTCTGCCGCGAGAGCTTTCCAGGCAGTTCAGATGATCCTGGTGCATTGTCTTCGCCTTCGCGCTTTGCCGATGGTGAAGTCTGCGTAGGACGGGATAGCATGGTCACGGAGGACATTGCGTTAGTCTGCTGCCCACGACTGACACGCTCAGGTGGAGCCTTCGAACAATTGGGACATGCCTCTAAAGCCACTGACTCGATTGGGTGTCCACTGAGCCTGGAGCTGACTTCCGCCAGCAGCTCTTTAAGCTTCTCCACCTTTTCCCGACGGGAGTTAGTAATGGCCCGCTTGCCTCCTTCCTTCTCAGGCTTGATCCTCTCCGAGATCTCCTCCAACAGTACGCCCATTTCTGTTAATTCTTTGCAGACAGGCTGCAATTTTGACCTTTTTGGGGGGCACAGTCATTTGCAGCTTCTCCATATGGGCACGTGGCGTCCCGCGATCTCTTTGGAGTATCCTCTTGCTGGCTAGCATGGATTGGAGGCGAGTGTAGCAACATTCTGCTACGCCCTAACACGAGCTCCTCACTTTCCATTTTCTTCGGCCTGATAACCAGGTATTTCCCCCTGGTAAGCGTTGGGAGTTATACCGCTCCGGCTCGGCTTCCTTTTCAATAAATCCAGCAGGCAGCGGGAATATGGGCCACTCGGTGTGCAAAGGTAAAATAAAATTATAAAATAAAAAGAAAATAATTTTAGAATCCTAAATTACCCGCAGAGGATTTGAACCCCTACCGTGCCAAGGAGTATCGCAGAATTGATTAAATTTCAAATAAAAAAAAAAGAATATGAAATTTAACTTTAATTCCTCGCAGCAGATTCGAACCGGGTACCAGGAGATGACAGGTGATCGAGAACCTCGGCTTAGAAGTTTTGCGGTGAAAGCTCGACTCCCAAATGATAGCCCTAGAGAGCTTTCAAAACCGGCTTGGCAGGTCCGCCAACAGCTGGTTATCGCACCAATTGTGTGTTTACTTACAGCGTGGGTGGTTGACAAAACTTATCAAGAGGTGCGACTGGCACCCCACTAATACAAAAACGGAGGAAAAAGTTGGGTGATGCAGAACGAAGGCGCCCCGCACCCCTCCGACCCCCAAGAGACCAACGCGGCGGGAGGCCGGGAAAAAAAATATGAGTTAAATTTTTCACTTGCGATGCAGACCGGCGGCCGGCGGAACGTGAGTGTGTGTGTCTGTGTGTGGGTGTATGTGTGTGGGATGACAATATTACACATACGCCGCATGGTACCGCCCCTACGAAACAGTTGATTCACCATTTAACATTTTGCAGTGCAACCGCATCAAAATAATTGACTTAATTAAGTATGCAAACTTATCACTTGCTGATGTCAACCCATCGCCCTCACCTTGAGGACTTCGTCTAGAGTCACAGCCAGCCTGAAAATAACTGGAAAACCGTCGTCGCCCGCCAGTTCAGTCAGTCAACTTATTCACTTAACAAATTTTCCATTTTTGTGTAATTAGTAAAGTTTTTCTCGGTTCGATTTTGAATTATGAAAAGGTATTGGAATTTCCAAACAAAAGTTTGGCATATTGTTTAAACATTCTGAATAGGGTTCAAAATGAATTGGCGAAGGACATAAAAGGACTGAAAGTAAAATGTAATTGGTAGGTCTTGATTTAAACTGATTAAAACTAAATGAGAGAATCAAAAAAAAAAACATGCAATGATGAATATATAAGCCCGAAAGCAGTTTATTTTACCTGAGGGAGAAATATTGGTGAAAGGAAACAAATTGTTAAAAACAATTTCTGTTTTTTTTTTATCTTTATTTATTTGCCATCTTGTTTCATTTGGTTGTGTTCTTTTTTACTAATTTATGGTTTGTTTTTATAGCATCAAGCATAAATAAAGATTTGCCATAAACTAATAAATTTTAATAGAAATCTATGTAGATACACTCAAAGAAAAAAAAAATGTAAATCTATAATAAGGCTTAAATGAAATTGGCAAAATTTACCCCAAATACACAATAAATACTTACAATTCTGTTGCTTCCTATCACAAAGGCGATTAGTTCAAAAGACACGAATTAAACCGACTAATTAAATGACTTTTCAAGCTGACATCATTTGTCTATAAAATTATAATCCGAGCAAAGAAATGTTCAAAGGGTAGAATAAATCCGATTTGAATGATATTTGTGTGGCAAACTAGTCAAGCCAAGATGGGGATAATAAAACCCTTTTGATGGATTAAATTCTCCCACAATAGTTTTCAACGTCATATTAAATGCCTTTAATTGAAAGTATTTTTAGGTTTTCCTAAATAGAAGAAACTCTACATTTCTGTAAAGAAAAGTATCCAAAACTATAATTTAAGTTTTTTGATTAAGTTAACTAATATAAGTTAAGGTTTTTGAAGGGTTTTCAAGTTGTTAGAGGGTATCAACAATTTTTAGCCAATGTAAAAGCCCTTTCTTCTCAAATTCGTGGATAATACAGAGAAGCATGAAACAGTAATTTGTAAATTTTGGTTGAAATTTTTACAAGTTTTCAATATTATACACACTTGTACTTTACGATCATCCTTCTCCGCTCCATATACTCAATTAGGTGACTTTAAGTGGTATGGTATCTACGGAAATCGGTATAGTCTGTTGGCTTCGATTTTCTTATATAAGAGATCAGTACATGGATTGTTTTCCATAATAAGTGTGTTGTTTTCCAAACAACGTTTTGATAATTACTTTATCAATTTGTTGTACATATATAGATAAAGCAGAAATGAACCAAAAGTAATTGGAAAATAAATTACTTTTTCTAAAATATATTAAATACAAAAAAATATATTAAAAATATCTAATTTTCTTACATCGCAGCTAGGAGTGGAATTCATTTAAGAGAGAGAGAAGTTCTTAATTATTAAAAAATAAAATATATTTATGTAAAAAGCGGTTTACTGAAAAAAGTACTTCAAATACCTTAATTTTTCGAGTGTATATTGAAAATAGCAAAATGGATTAGAGCTCACTATGGAAATAAAATTCACACTTTGTGGTAGGATGAAGAACTTTTGGCTATTTAGAATATTTGGCCTTATCATTGGGTATTTTTCAGTTGGTAATTATAGTTTTCACATAATGTATTTGGTTATGCTTGTTGTTGTTGTTGTTGTTATTATTACTATTTCAGTATATTTATTTATTTTGCACACATTTTTTGATGCCATTGACGCGTCAGATAGAGAGAGAGAGTGAGGAAGGGGGTAGAGGCACGAAGGCATGTCATCACAATATTATTATTATGATTCTTGATATTTATTGTTGTTGCTGGCGCTTTATAGCTGCTGCTGCTGTCGTTGACGCTGTCAGTTTTAGTGGATTTCAGGCGGTTCAATGAGTTTAATTCGAGTGACGTATGCAAATGCTGCAATAACTGCGAAGCATCTGGACATGCGAAAGACGTAGGATGCAATGTTGAGGACATGGTACATATGGATTATATGAACATCTACATGTTTGTAATGATGAAAAATGTGTGAAATACTGCTAGGTAATATCACCTAGCTAAGCAGTAATCATTATACTTTATTATTTTAAGAAAATCTTTAATGAGTTTCCATTCATTCGAAACGAGCATTAACCCCAATTCTATTGATTATACATCAGTTCGGAAAAAAAAAACAAAGTTTATAAACAAGTCTCGCCAACCTCACGCAAAAATGTTGAATTTCTGTCTTCCTCTCTCTCTCTGCCAACATTTTCCACTTCTCTCCTATGTATGTATATGGTTATATCCAATATAGTCGCACTACGCAATTTTTGTGCTTAGTGCTTTTAATTAGAAACGATGTTAACGTGCGACTATTTCAGTCGATAAATCCCCACATACATATGTCTTTAAATGTATCTCACAAATTGAGATAAACGCAACCAAGACCAATTTCACATCACATCACACACGGCGTATGAGTGTTGAGAGAGTGAGTTGAGTTGCAGAAAACAAACATGTAAAATTATTATTACCTAGGACTGCAAGGGTATATAAACTTCGGCATAGCCGATGTTAGCTTCTTTGATATTCTAACATAAGATGAAAATTTTCACATAATTGGAAAAATAGTTTGGAAATTTCAATGACTATAAATGGAATTTATATATATATAAATATATATATAAATATATATATAAATATATATATATAATAAATGGAAAACCAATTTTGGATCCTATGAATACTTTTCAAGAAACATAGAAATAAAATTGTAGTTTGGAAATGTTTTTGGTGCATTTCTTTATCTTTGAAGGCTTGTCATGATAGACTATATAATTCTTAGTGTTTTTAGACCTAATGGAACTTTGTATAATGTCCAAATTCTGTGCTTTGTCTTATCAATCGATAAAAATACATCAATGTCTTCTTTTAAAAGAATATAAGTGTCCATTTTTAATAATTTTCTAAAGTTTCAACACCATTTGTTAAAATTAAAAAAGGGTTACCTTTTGAATGCGTTTTACCAATTCTAGATATGAAACTTTAGATTAAATGATTTGCTTAAACTAGAATTAAACCTTTTACTTGACCACATTAAACAAAATGCAGTTATTTGTCTGGAAAATTTCGTAGTACTCATCACACAGTGTTATCAAGAAATTGTGGCTTGTGCCTTCGAAATAGCCACAGGAGCTGAAGGTCCTCGTGGATGTATAGTGTTTTTTTTATTTTTTTTTTATTCCATTTATTACTCATATATAAATAACAACATATTAACGTAACATATAAAGAAAAGAGTATAATAACAATAAATTATGGCGTCACCAAACAAAGAATAGTACAATACTAGAGGGGGAGGTGGATACAAATACAGGGTCAAGCGGGACTACTTTTAGGTACTGCTTCACAGGGCCCTGGGCGATCATTCCTCGTGCCTCTGACGTTCGAGCCTTCTGAGCTCCTTCATCACCACCGACGCGAAAGTGCTGACGGCATCCCAGGCTCGGGGATCAGCGACCATCAGCCTGGTCAGATTTTCCAATGTAGCGCGATGCCCCATTGCACCTTCCAGGGAAAATCTTGCCGCTTCGAACCTGGGGCAATGCAGCAAAATATGCTCGGCGTCTTCGGGTATTCCGCTGCCCCACCAGGTGCATTCGTCCGAAGTTTCGTGGCCGAACCTCCTCAGATATGTCCTGAAGCAGCCGTGACCACTTAGCAGTTGGGTCAGGTAATGGTTTAGCTCGCCGTGCTTACACAGAACCCAAGCGCTAATATCAGGGATGAGCTTGTGCGTCCACCTTCCCTTGGTCGAGCTGTCCCAACGCTCTTGCCACCTCCGCATGCTTTGTTGCCTCGGTAGGCTGCGCTCCCGGCCCATCTGAGCTACCTCCTCGTCTGGCCTTGGCGACTGCCTCGATGATCGCTGCCTGTTCGTCGATCGTCATCATTCCTGCGATGACGAGCGCCGCTTCATCCGAGACCGTTCGGAATGCACTGCAGACTCTTATAGCACTTATTCGGTGGGTTGCTTCGAGACCTCTTCGGTAGCTTTTCACCTTCATACCGTCGATCCACGCTGGTGCTGCGTATAGGGCCGTCGATGTGGTGACGGTAGAGAGCAGTAGCCGTCGTCCCTGCCTCGGGCCGCGCGTGTTCAAGAGGATGCGCGATAGAGCGTGGGCGGATTTGGCTGCTTTTTCTCCAGCATGTTGAAGATGCTCCCTGAAACTGAGCCTAGTGTCCAGTAGAACGCCGAGATATTTTATGGCCCTCTTGGATTCTATCACAGCGCTGCCCACCTGTACTTTCGCAGTTTCAACAGCCGTCCTGCTGCTGATACGCACTGACTCCGTCTTGTGAGCTGCCAACTGGAGGCCGGCGGCCTGGAGCCACTGCTCAACGCTTTTGATGGCGGCATTCGAGCGTTCCTCAACTTCCTTGACAGTCTTAGCGACCACGGCAAGAACTATATTATCCGCGAAACCTGTGATGTGGGTGCCAGGCGGAAACTTCAGGCGTAAGACTCCGTCGTACATCGTGTTCCAAAGTAAAGGTCCCAGTACCGAGCCTTGGGGCACACCTCCAGACACTGTCCGCACTACTGGGCCATCATTAGTGGTG
>NW_025814319.1:0-103157 GCF_018902025.1 Drosophila willistoni | reverse complement strand
ACCATTCTAGAGCTGCCATTTTGAGCCTTTCTACCGCCCATTTTGAGTTTTTAGCCGATATCTTTGATATAGAAGCCATACTATCTGCTGGAACCATTCTACAGCCGCCATTTTGAGTCTTCTACCCTCCATTTTGAGTCTTTTAGCCACTATCTTTAATATGGAATCCAAACGAGCTGCTGGAACCATATTACAGCCGCCATTTTGAGTCTTCTACCCGCAATTTTGAATCCATACTAGCTGCTAAAACCATTCTACAGCTGCCAGTTTGAGACTTTTAGCCGCTATCTTTAATATAGAAGCCATACGAGCTGCTGGAACCATATTACAGCCGCCATTTTGAGTCTTCTACCCGCAATTTGGAATCCATACTAGCTGCTAAAACCATTCTACAGCTGCCAGTTTGAGACTTTTAGCCGCTATTTTTAATATAGAAGCCATACGAGCTGCTGGACTTCTACCCGCCATTTAGTCTTTGCTGCTGGACCCATTCCACAGCTGCCAGTTTGAGTCTTTTAGCCGCTATCTTTAATATAGAAGCCATACGAACTGCTGACTTCTACCCGCCGTTTTAGTCTTTGCTGCTGGACCCATTCCACTGCCGCCATTTTGAGTCTTTTAGCCGCCATCTTTAATATTGAATCCAAACGAGCTGCTGAAACCATTTTGAGTCTTTTAGCCGCCATCTTTAATATAGAAGCCATGCCATCTGCTGGAACCATTCTACAGCCTCCATTTTGAGTCTTTTAGTCGCTATTTTCGATATAGAACCAATACTAGCTGCTGGACACAGCCTCCATTTTGAGTCTTTAAGCCGCTATTTTCGATATAGAACCAAAACTAGCTGCTGGAACCATTCTGCAGCTGCCATTTTGAGTCTTTTACCCGCCATTTTGAGTCCTTTAGCCGTCATCTTTAATATAGAGACATACAAGCTGCTGGAACCATTCGACAGACAACATTTTCAGCTTCTACCCGCCATTTTGAGTCTTTTAGCCGATATCTTTGATGTAGAAGCCATGCCATCTGCTGGAACCATTCTACAGCTTCCATTTTGAGTCTTTAAGTCGCTATCTTCGATATGGAAGCAATACTAGCTGCTGGAACCATTCTGCAGCTGCCATTCTTTACCCGCCATTTTGAGTCTTTTAGCCGCCACTTTTAATATAGAAGCCATACAAGCTATTGGAACCATTCTACAGCCGTCATTTTGAGTCTTCTAACCGCCATTTTGAGTCTTTAATTCTGACTCTTTTAGCCGCCGTCTTTAATATAGAAGTCATACGAGCTGCTGGAACCATTCTACAAACGCCATTTACGAAGCCATACAAGCTGCTGGAACCATTCTACAGCCATCATTTTCAGCCTTCTACCCTCCATTTTGAGTCTTTTAGTCGCTATTTTTGATGTAGAATCCTTGACATCTGCTGGAACCATTCTACAGCCTTCACTTTGAGTCTTTAAGTCGCTATCTTCGATATAGAACCCATACTAGCTGCTGGAACCATTCAACAGTCGTAATTTTCAGCCTTCTACCCGCCATTTTGAGTCTTTTAGTCGCTATCTTTGATGTTGAAACCTTGCCATCTGCTGGAACCATTCTACATCCGCCATTTTGGAGTCTTCTACCCCCAATTTTGAGTCATTAAGTCGCTATCATCGATATAGAATCCATACTAGCTGCTGGAACCATTTTACATTCTACATTTGAGTCTTTTACCCGCCATTTTGAGTCTTTTAGCCGCTAACTTTGATATAGAAGCCATACTATCTGCTGGAACTATTCTACAGCCGCCATTTTGAGTCTCTTAGCCGCCATATTTAATATAGAAGCCATACGAAGTGCTGGAACCATTCTACAGCTGCCATTTTGAGTCTTTTAGCCGCCATCTTTAATATAGAAGCCATACGAAGTGCTGGAACCATTCTACAGCTGCCATTTGAAGACGTCTACCCGTCATTTAGTCCTTTAGCCGCCATCTTTAATATAGAAGCCATGCCATCTGCTGAAACCATTCTACAGCCGCCATTTTGAGTCTTTTACCTGCCATTTTGAGAAATTAAGTCGCTATCTTCGATTATAGAACCCATACTAGCTGCTGGAACCATTCTACAGCCGCCATTTTGAGTCTTCTACCCGCCATTTAGTCTTTTAGCCGCCATTTTTAATATAGAACCCATACAAGCTGCTGGAACCATTCTACAGCCGTCATTTCAGCCCTTTAGCCGCCATCTTTAATATAGAAGCCATGCCATCTGGTGGAACCATTCTACAGCTGCCATTTGAAGACTTCTACCCGCCATTTAGTCCTTTAGCCGCTATCTTTAATATAGAAGGCACGACATCTGCTGGAACCATTCTACAGCCGCCATTTTGAGTCTTTTACCTGCCATTTTGAGATTTAAGTCGCTATCTTCGATATAGAACCCATACTAGCTGCTGGAACTATTCTACAGCGGACATTTCGAGTCTTTTTCCCGATATTTTGAGTCTTTTAGCCGCCATTTTTAATATAGCCGCCATTTTGAGTCTTTTAGCCGCCATTTTTAATAAAGAAGCCATACAAGCTTCTGGAACCATTCTACAGCCATAATTTTCAGCCTTCTACCCGCCATTTTGAGTCTTTTAGTCGCTATCTTTGATGTAGAAACCTTGCCATCTGCTGAAACCATTCTACAGCCGCCATTTTGAATCTTTAAGTCGCTATCTTCGATATAGAACCCATACTAGCTGCTGGAACCATTCTGCAGCTGCCATTTTGAGTTTTTTACCCGCCATTTTGAGTCTTTTAGCCGCTATCTTTGATATAGAAGCCATACTAGCTGCTGGAACTATTCTACAACCGCCATTTGAGTCTTCTACCCGCAATTTGAGCCTTTAAGTCGCGATCATCGATATAGAACCAATGCTAGCTGCTGAAAGTTTCTGCAGCTGCAATTTTGAGTCTTTTACTCGCCATTTTGAGTCTTTCAGCCACCATCTTTAATATAGAATCCAAACGAGCTGCTGAAACCTTTCTACAGCCGTCATTTTCAGCCTTCTACCCGCCATTTTGAGTCTTTTAGCCGCTATCTTTGATATAGAAGCCATACTATCTGCTGGAACCATTCTACAGCCTCCATTTTGAGCCTTTAAGTCGCTATCTTCTATATAGAACCAATACTAGCTGCTGGAACCATTCTGCAGCTGCCATTTTGAGTCTTTTACCCGCCATTTTGAGTCCTTTAGCCGTCATCTTTAATATAGAAGCCATACGAGCTGCTGGAACCATTCTATAAACGCCATTTTCAGTCTTCTACCCGCCATTTTGAGTCTTTTAGCCACCATCTTAATATAGAACCCATACAAGCTGCTGGAACCATTCTACAGCCGTCATTCTCAGCCCTTTAGCCGCCATCTTTAATATAGAAGCCATGCCATCTGCTGGAACCATTCTACAGCTGCCATTTGAAGACTTCTACCCGCCATTTAGTCCTTTAGCCGTCATCTTTAATATAGAAGTGTAGGAATTTGTCCTATTTAATATATTTATTTGTAGTATTTTAGTTTATTTTAATGTAAAACTATTTATTTGATTATTTTAATTAGATTTAGTTGGAAATTAGTCGTCTTTACTGCTTCGCGTCGTTACGTCTTTCGTCTTTTTGCAACCGCTTTCGCTCGTCTCTTCGGTTCGACTGCCCGTCTTTCGCTCGTCTTTAGCTCAATTCGCCCCGCTCAGCAGAGTTGCCAGACCCAATCCCACAACTCGGCCATCCTAGTATGCATTCGCCTCGAATGCATCCTGGTCGTCTATGTCACAGGGAACCCACGGCTTCATATAGGCAGCGCAAGTCGTAGTTCGCCTAGGACCATCGTTGAACAATGTATCTTTGACCACGTCGTATGTATCTCTGGCCTTTACCATGGTAATGCGGTACGGACCTAAATATTTGGGCTTCAGCTTCAAACCTCCTCCAAGTTGGGTTCTTTTAATAGCTACCAGATCACCGACTTTGTATATGGAAGCAGGTCTGCGACGTAAGTTGTAGGTCTTCTTATTTTCTTCTTGCATACGAAGGATCTGCTGCTTCGCTATATTCCGTAGATCATCTCTGTTGTCGTTAAAAATCTGAATCATCTCATCGTGTATTATTTCTTTCAGCTTAAGGTCGTCTTTTGTGTGCATCTTTGTACCAATCAGTAGTTCGAACGGCGTTGAATGTGTGCTTCTGCTGTACGTTGAGTTAATCGTTTGTTGTACTTTGCCGACAAACTTATACCATTTGCTAGGGTCTTCTATCGAAATCTTTGACAACACGGATATAATAACAGCGTTAAGGCGTTCGACTTGTCCGTTCGCTTGTGGAAGACCAGTCGTAACTGCGTGAAGTTCGATATTTTCTGCCTTGCAATACTCTTTAAACTCGTCAGAAGTAAACGCAGAACCTCTGTCAGAAATAATTTGAACTGGATTTCCAAAAATTAAACTTTGTTGTTGTAGTCTTGTGATTACTTCCTTCGTAGATGTCGTTTTCGTCGGGTACAACCAGCAAAATTTTGTAAAGCCATCGATAACTGCAAGAATGTGCTTATACTGCTTGTGAGTTGACTCTAAGGGTCCAAGAAAATCGATGTGGAACGTCTGAAAAGGCAGTTCTTCTTTTGGCAGTGGATGCAGTTCTCCTTCTTTTTTACCAAGGATTATAATGTCGTCGACGTATGGGATAGCCGTACCAGCACGGGTTAAATCACGAAAAATGGCATTAACGTGTCTCTGAAATACCCCAGGGGAGTTCGTCAATCCAAAAGGAACTTTTAAAAACTGGTACTGTCCGTTGTGTGTAACGAACGAGGTGAATCTCCGACTCTCTTTTTCAACATCTACATGGAAAAATCCATTCTTTAAATCGATTGTGCTGAAAACCGTTGCTCCTTGTAGCCGATCCAATGGATCTTCAATCAGGGGTAATGGAAAATGGTCTTTTACTATTACCTTGTTTATTCTTCTGTAGTCAATGCACAGACGTGGAGTGCCATCGCGTTTTTTTTACTAATACGACCGGACTGCTGAATTCAGACTCGGATTGTTCTATTATTTCGTCTTTCAACCACTGATCGACTTGGTCATCGATTATGCACCGTTCAGCAAAAGCGAATCTGCGTGGTCTCGAATAAATTGGACTATCGTCTTTTAAAACAATACGCATTTCAACATTTGTCGATTTTAACTTTTCCGGCTTATAGTTTTTGATAAGTTTGTTCACTTCGCACTTTGTACTTTTCGATGCATTTGAGTCAATGTCAATTTCGTCGTTTTCGACCTTTATTCTCATTACCGAACTTAATTCCGTTTCATCGTTATATTTCCCGATTTGTACGCCATCGCGATTGATTTTTATTTCGGCTTGCTTACAAAAGTCTTCTCCCAAAATCACTTCATGATCTAGGAATTCAGATGATACCACTAAAAAACCCAAATCAAACTGTTCTTGGCTTACGCAAAGCCTTCCCGTAAACGAACCGATAGGTACCACTCTCTTTTTATCTCCGAAACCGTATAGAACTTTATCAACTTTAGCGAGCTTAGGTTTTTTCAAACGATTATAAATTGTTTCCGTTACGATATTGTATTTGCTACCAGTATCAAGCAAGGCTATACACTTTTCATTGTTGATTGATACTTCTTTACACATAAACATATGATCAGCTGATATTTTATTAGTATTACGAACATCTGTGCTATTTTCAGGCTTTTTATTTGGACAGTCTTTTGCTATGTGACCAAAATTATTGCAACCAAAACACTTTCTTCCTTTACTCTTATTGTCACAATTCTCAGATATATGTCCTTTTTGCCCACAGTTATAGCATTTTATACCACTTTCTTTATTTTCGTATTTCATTACACTTTCTTTTTTGATTTGAACGTTCTTAGACTCACTTTTTTGATTACTTGACTTTTCCCGCATTTTTTCATAACATTTTATTTTCTCTTTAAACTCTTTTAGGTTATTAGCATTGTACAATATTGCTTTGTTCATACTCAAGTCATTAATTCCGTCGATTACATACTGCATAAGAGCACTGTTCTCTATATTACCCCCGTGATGCCATCTCTTTCATTTTCAATAAAATTTTTGAACACTTTCACCTTTCTTTATTTTCCGTTCTGACAATTGCTTATGTAACTCCGCGCTATTTATTACTGTTTTAAATTCATTTAAAAGTGATTCTTTCAATGTCGACCAATTTTTAATTCCGCGTTCACTCAGAATAAACATTTTAGCAAGTCCTTTAATAGCTCTTTTAGCAAAACAAATTTTTGTAAACTATCCCATTGCATCAAGTCAGCCATGTCTTCGAAATCCTCAATCCATACTTCAACTGATAAATTTTCATCGCCATGGAAAGGTCGTAAAGAGTCTTCAACGTCCCGAAAACTCAAAGCGAACCTCGGTGGTGGCATGTTGACATTCACTGCACCTTGCGTATCAATATTGTTGGCCACGACTGTAGAGTTTGCCCTATTCGTTTTGTTTCGCATATTTTCGTTTGTTGCAGCTGTTCTAAAATTCGTTTCGTCGCTCACTACTGACAACATTTCGTCTTCGTCTTGCATATTGCCTACATCTCCATCTCTTTCGCACTCATCGTCGTCATCTTCGTTTTGATCATTCTCTGTGTCAAGGTCAGCTAGCAAATTTACAGCTTGCAAATTGCGAAATAAATGGGAAGTTAGATTCGATTTATCATGCGATAAACCCAAAACGTTACAAATAATCACTAAATCGTTATTTGTTAAATTCTTTTCCACATAAGACACTTTACTTTATATAAATCACTGTTGCAATCAAAATCAAACCCTTCAAACTTTCTTAGTCTTTGGCGATTTGCACGATCGCCTTCTTCTTCGTATATAAACTTGTGAAACAATGTAATATTAGATTTCTTTTCAGTTTTCAGTGCCTCTTGCACATTCACAAAGTCTTCAAGTTTGCTCATAGTTCTTTCTCTTACGCACACACACTAATATTGTACATACAAATATGTATATGTATATATACGTCGTTTGCCACGTCACCAGATAACTGTGGTATTCAAACAGTTTCGCGTCGTTCGTTGAAAACTTTTTCACCGTTTCTTTGCCGCTTTTTCGTCGTTAGCCGCCAATTTTTCGTCGTTTGATGCTAATTCTTATTCGTTTTCGCGCTTTTTTTTTTTTTTTTTTTGTCGTCGTTTGATTCCACTGTTGCGTCGTTTTGTGTATGTTTGTCTCTTTCTCACTCACTGATCTTACTTTTTTACTTCTTTATAAGTTGAGCCATGCCTTCTTTGTAGGTTGAGTCACGCCTATTTTGTAGGTTGAGCCCCCATATTTGTAGGAATTTGTCCTATTTAATATATTTATTTGTAGTATTTTAGTTTATTTTAATGTAAAACTATTTATTTGATTATTTTAATTAGATTTAGTTGGAAATTAGTCGTCTTTACTGCTTCGCGTCGTTACGTCTTTCGTCTTTTTGCAACCGCTTTCGCTCGTCTCTTCGGTTCGACTGCCCGTCTTTCGCTCGTCTTTAGCTCAATTCGCCCCGCTCAGCAGAGTTGCCAGACCCAATCCCACAGAAGCCATACGAGCTGCTGGAACCATTCTATAAACGCCATTTTGAGTCTTCTACCCGCCATTTTGAGTCTATTAGCCGCCATTTTTAATATAGAAGCCATACAAGCTACTGGAACCATTCTACAGCCGTCATTTTCAGCCTTCTACCCGCCATTTTGAGTGTTTTAGCCGCTATCTTTGATAAAGAAGCCATACTATCTGGCGGAACCATTCTACATCCGCCATTTTGAGTCTTCTACCCGCAATTTTGAGTCTTTAAGTCGCTATCATCGATATAGAATCCATACTAGCTGCTGGAACCATTCTACATTTTACATTTTGAGTGTTCTACTCGTCATTTTGAGTCTTGTCGCCGCTATCTTTGATGTGGTTTTCATACTAGCTGCTGGAGCCATTCTAGAGCCGCCATTTTGAGTCTTCTATCCGCAATTTTATGTCTTTAAGTCGCTATCATCGATATAGAATCCTTACTAGCTGCTGGAACCATTCTACATTCTACATTTTGAGTCTTCTACTCGCCATTTTGAGTCTTTCTATCTTTGATATGGATTCCATACTAGCTGCTGGAGCCATTCTAGAGCTGTCATTTTGAGTCTTCTACCCGCCATACTAGCTGCTGGAGCCATTCTAGAGCCACCATTTTCAGCCCTTTAGCTGCCATCTTTAATATAGAAGCCATACAAGCTACTGGAACCATTCTACAGCCGTCATTTTCAGCCTTCTACCCGCCATTTTGAGTGTTTTAGCCGCTATCTTTGATAAAGAAGCCATACTATCTGCTGGAACCATTCTACAGCCTCCATTTTGAGTCATTAAGTCGCTATCATGGATATAGAATCCATACTAGCTGCTGACACCATTCTACAGCTGAGTCTTCTACCCGTCATTTTGAGTCTTTTAGCCGCCATCTTTAATATAGAAGCCATACAAGCTGCTGGACCCATTCTACAGCCGGCATTTTGAGTCTTTTAGCCGCCATCTTTAATATAACAGCCATACGAGCTGCTGGAACCATTCTATAAACGCCATTCAGAGTCTTCTACCCGCCATTTTGGTTCCTTTAGCCGCCATTTTGAGTTGTTTAGCCGCTATCTTTGATATAGAAGCCATACTATCTGCTGGAACAATTCTACAGCTGCCATTTTGTGTTTTCTACCTGCCATTTTGAGTCCTTTATCTTCTGGAACCATTCTACAGCCGCCATTTTGAGTCTCTAACCCGCAATTTTGAGTCTTTTAGCCGCTATCTTTGATATAGAAGCCATACTATCTGCTGGAACCATTCTACAGCTGCCATTTTGGGTTTTCTACCCGCCATTTTGAGTACAAGCTGCTGGAACCATTCTACAGCCGCCATGTTGAGTCTTCTACCCGCCATTTTGAGTCTTTTAACCGCCATCTTTAATTTAGAATCCAAACAAGCTGCTGGAACCATTTTACAGCCGCCATTTTGAGTCTTCTACCCGCCATTTTGAGTCTAAAAGTCGCTATCTTCGATATAAAATCCATACTAGCTGCTAAAACCATTCTACAGCTGCCAGTTTGAGTCTTTTAGCCGCTATCTTTAATATAGAAGCCATACGAGCTGCTGGACTTCTACCCGCCATTTAGTCTTTGCTGCTGGACCCATTCCACAGCCGCCAATTTGAGTCTTTTAGCCATCATCTTTAATATTGAATGCAAACGAGCTGCTGAAACTATTTTGAGTCTTTTAGCCGCCATTTTTAATATAGAAGCCATACTATCTGCTGAAACCATTCTACAGCCGCCATTTTGAGTCTTCTACCCTCCATTTTGAGTCTTTTAGCCACTATCTTTAATATAGAATCCAAACGAGCTGCTGGAACCATATTACAGCCGCCATTTTGAGTCTTCTACCCGCAAATTTGAATCCATTCTAGCTGCTAAAACCATTCTACAGCTGCCAGTTTGAGACTTTTAGCCGCTATCTTTAATATAGAAGCCATACGAGCTGCTGGACTTCTACCCGCCATTTAGTCTTTTAGCCGCCATTCTTTATATAGAATCCATACTAGCTGCTGGACCCATTCCACAGCCGCCATTTTGAGTCTTTTAGCCGCCATCTTTAATATAGAATCCAAACGATCTGCTGAAACCATTTTGAGTCTTTTAACCGCCATTTTTATATAGAAGCCTTACTAGCTAATGGAACCATTTTACAGCCGCCATTTTGAGTCTTTTAGCCGCCATCTTTAATATAGAAGCCATATGAGCTGCTGGAACCATTATACAGCTGCAATTTGAAGACTACTACACGCCATTTAGTCTTTTAGCCGCCATCTTTAATATAGCTGTCATTTTGAGTCCTTTAGCCGTCATCTTTAGTATAGAAGCTATACGAGCTGCTGGAACCATTCTACAGCCACCAGTTTGAGTCTTCTACACGTCTTCAAGTCTTCTAGAATCCATACTAGCTGCTGACACCATTCTACAGTTGCCATTTTGAGTCTTCTACCCGCCATTTTGAGTCGTTTAGCCGCTATCATTGATGTAGAAGCCATACTTTTTGCTGGAAGCATTCTACAGCCGCCATTTTGAATCTTCTACCCGCCATTTTGAGTCTTTAAGTCGCGATCATCGATATAGAATCCATACTAGCTGCTGACACCATTCTACAGCTGACATTTTGAGTCTTCTACCCGCCATTTTGAGTCGTTTAGCCGCTATCATTGATGTAGAAGCCATACTTTTTGCTGGAAGCATTCTACAGCCGCCATTTTGAGTCTTCTTTCCGCCATTTTGAGTCTTTAAGTTGCGATCATCGATATAGAATCCATACTAGCTGCTGACACCATTCTACAGCTGCCATTTTGAGTCTTCTACCCGCCATTTGGAGTCGTTTAGCCGCTATCATTGATGATCTTCTACCCGCCATACTAGCTGCTGGAGCCATTCTAGAGCCACCATTTTCAGCCCTTTAGCTGCCATCTTTAATATAGAAGCCATACAAGCTACTGGAACCATTCTACAGCCGTCATTTTCAGCCTTCTACCCGCCATTTTGAGTGTTTTAGCCGCTATCTTTGATAAAGAAGCCATACTATCTGCTGGAACCATTCTACAGCCTCCATTTTGAGTCATTAAGTCGCTATCATGGATATAGAATCCATACTAGCTGCTGACACCATTCTACAGCTGAGTCTTCTACCCGTCATTTTGAGTCTTTTAGCCGCCATCTTTAATATAGAAGCCATACAAGCTGCTGGACCCATTCTACAGCCGGCATTTTGAGTCTTTTAGCCGCCATCTTTAATATAACAGCCATACGAGCTGCTGGAACCATTCTATAAACGCCATTCAGAGTCTTCTACCCGCCATTTTGGTTCCTTTAGCCGCCATTTTTAATATAGAAGCCATACAAGCTGCTGGAACCATTCTACAGCAGTCATTTTTAGCCTTCTACCCGCCATTTTGAGTCTTTTAGCCGATATCTTTGATGTAGAAGCCATGCCATCTGCTGGAACCATTCTACAGCCTCCATTTTGAGTCATTAAGTCGCTATCATGGATATAGAATCCATACTAGCTGCTGACACCATTCTACAGCTGAGTCTTCTACCCGCCATTTTGAGTCTTTTAGCCGCCATCTTTAATATAGAAGCCATTCAAGCTGCTGGACCCATTCTACAGCCGTCATTTTGAGTCTTTTAGCCGCCATCTTTAATATAACAGCCATACGAGCTGCTGGAACCATTCTATAAACGCCATTCAGAGTCTTCTACCCGCCATTTTGGTTCCTTTAGCCGCCATTTTTAATATAGAAGCCATACAAGCTGCTGGAACCATTCTACAGCCGTCATTTTTAGCCTTCTACCCGCCATTTTGAGTCTTTTAGCCGATATCTTTGATGTAGAAGCCATGCCATCTGCTGGAACCATTCTACAGCCTCTATTTTGAGTCATTAAGTCGCTCTCATGGATATAGAATCCATACTAGCTGCTGACACCATTCTACAGCTGAGTCTTCTACCCGTCATTTTGAGTCTTTTAGCCGCCATCTTTAATATAGAAGCCATACAAGCTGCTGGACCCATTCTACAGCCGTCATTTTGAATCTTTTAGCCGCCATCTTTTATATAACAGCCATACGAGCTGCTGGAACCATTCTATAAACGCCATTCAGAGTCTTCTACCCGCCATTTTGAGTCTTTTAGCCGCTATCTTTGATATAGAAGCCATACTAGCTGCTGGAACTATTCTACAGCCGCCATTTTGAGTCTTCTACCCGCAATTTTGAGCCTTTAAGTCGCGATCATCGATATAGAACCAATACTAGCTGCTGAAAGTTTCTGCAGCTGCAATTTTGAGTCTTTTACTCGCCATTTTGAGTCTTTCAGCCACCATCTTTAATATATAATCCAAACGAGCTGCTGAACCCTTTCTACAGCCGTCATTTTCAGCCTTCTACCCGCCATTTTGAGTCTTTTAGCCGCCATCTTTAATATAGAAGCCATACGAAGTGCTGGAACCATTCTACAGCTGCCATTTAAAGACTTCTACCCGCCATTTAGTCCTTTAGCCGCCATCTTTAATATAGAAGCCATGACAACTGCTGGAACCATTGTACAGCCGCCATTTTGAGTCTTTTACCTGCCATTTTGAGTCTTTAGGTCGCTATCTTCGATATAGAACCAATACTAGCTGCTGGAAGTTTCTGCAGCTGCAATTTTGAGTCTTTTACCCGCCATTTTAAGTCTTTCAGCCGCCATCTTTAATATAGAATCCAAACGAGCTGCTGAAACCATTTTGAGTCTTTTAGCCGCCATTTTTAATATAGAAGCCATACGAGCTGCTGGAACTATTCTACAGCCGCCATTTTGAGTCTTCTACCAGCAATTTTGAGTCTTTTAGCCGATATCTTTGATGTAGAAGCCATGCCATCTGCTGGAACCATTCTACAGCCTCTATTTTGAGTCATTAAGTCGCGATCATCGATATAGAACCAATACTAGCTGCTGAACCCTTTCTACAGCCGTCATTTTCAGCCTTCTACCCGCCATTTTGAATCCATACTAGCTGCTAACACCATTCTACAGCTGCCATTTTGAGTCTTCTACCCGCCATTTTGAGTCGTTTAGCCGCTATCATTGATGTAGAAGCCATACCTTTTGCTGGAAGCATTCTACAGCCGCCATTTTGAGTCTTCTACCCTCCAATTTGAGTCTTTTAGCCGCCATCTTTAATATAGAATCCAAACGAGCTGCTGGAACCATATTACAGCCGCCATTTTGAGTCTTCTACCCGCAATTTTAAATCCATACTAGCTGCTAAAACCATTCTACAGCTGCCAGTTTGAGACTTTTAGCCGCTATCTTTAATATAGAAGCCATACGAGCTGCTGGAACCATATTACAGCCGCCATTTTGAGTCTTCTACCCGCAATTTTGAATCCATACTAGCTGCTAACACCATTCTACAGCTGCCATTTTGAGTCTTCTACCCGCCATTTTGAGTCGTTTAGCCGCTATCATTGATGTAGAAGCCATTCAAGCTGCTGGAACCATATTACAGCCGCCATTTTGAGTCTTCTACCCGCAATTTGAGTCTTTTAGCCGCCATCTTTAATATAGAATCCAAACGAGCTGCTGGAACCATATTACAGCCGCCATTTTGAGTCTTCTACCCGCAATTTTAAATCCATACTAGCTGCTAAAACCATTCTACAGCTGCCAGTTTGAGACTTTTAGCCGCTATCTTTAATATAGAAGCCATACGAGCTGCTGGAACCATATTACAGCCGCCATTTTGAGTCTTCTACCCGCAATTTTGAATCCATACTAGCTGCTGACACCATTCTACAGCTGAGTCTTCTACCCGCCATTTTGAGTCTTTTAGCCGCCATCTTTAATATAGAAGCCATTCAAGCTGCTGGACCCATTCTACAGCCGTCATTTTGAGTCTTTTAGCCGCCATCTTTAATATAACAGCCATACGAGCTGCTGGAACCATTCTATAAACGCCATTCAGAGTCTTCTACCCGCCATTTTGGTTCCTTTAGCCGCCATTTTTAATATAGAAGCCATACAAGCTGCTGGAACCATTCTACAGCCGTCATTTTTAGCCTTCTACCCGCCATTTTGAGTGTTTTAGCCGCTATCTTTGATAAAGAAGCCATACTATCTGCTGGAACCATTCTACAGCCTCCATTTTGAGTCATTAAGTCGCTATCATGGATATAGAATCCATACTAGCTTCTACAGCTGAGTCTTCTACCCGCCATTTTGAGTCTTTTAGCCGCCATCTTTAATATAGAAGCCATACAAGCTGCTGGACCCATTCTACAGCCGTCATTTTGAATCTTTTAGCCGCCATCTTTAATATAACAGCCATACGAGCTGCTGGAACCATTCTATAAACGCCATTCAGAGTCTTCTACCCGCCATTTTGGTTCCTTTAGCCGCCATTTTTAATATAGAAGCCATACAAGCTGCTGGACCCATTCTACAGCCGTCATTTTGAATCTTTTAGCCGCCATCTTTTATATAACAGCCATACGAGCTGCTGGAACCATTCTATAAACGCCATTCAGAGTCTTCTACCCGCCATTTTGAGTCTTTTAGCCGCTATCTTTGATATAGAAGCCATACAAGCTGCTGGAACCATTCTACAGTCGTCATTTTTAGCCTTCTACCCGCCATTTTGAGTCTTTTAGCCGATATCTTTGATGTAGAAGCCATGCCATCTGCTGGAACCATTCTACAGCCTCTATTTTGAGTCATTAAGTCGCGATCATCGATATAGAACCAATACTAGCTGCTGAACCCTTTCTACAGCCGTCATTTTCAGCCTTCTACCCGCCATTTTGAGTCTTTCAGCCACCATCTTTAATATATAATCCAAACGAGCTGCTGAACCCTTTCTACAGCCGTCATTTTCAGCCTTCTACCCGCCATTTTGAGTCTTTTAGCCGCCATCTTTAATATAGAAGCCATACGAAGTGCTGGAACCATTCTACAGCCTTCATTTTCAGCCTTCTACCCGCCATTTTGAGTCTTTTAGCCGCTATCTTTGATATAGAAGCCATACTATCTGCTGGAACCATTCTACAGCCTCCATTTTGAGTCTTTAAGTCGCTATCTTCGATATAGAACCAATACTAGCTGCTGGAACCGTTCTGCAGCTGCCATTTTGAGTCTTTTACCCGCCATTTTGAGTCCTTTAGCCGTCATCTTTAATATAGAAGCCATACGAGCTGCTGGAAACCATTCTAGAAACGCCATTTTGAGTCTTCTACCCGCCATTTTGAGTCTTTTAGCCGCCATCTTTAATATAGAACCCATACAAGCTGCTGGAACCATTCTACAGCCGTCATTTTCAGCCCTTTAGCCGCCATCTTTAATATAGAAGCCATGCCATCTGCTGGAACCATTCTACAGCCGCCATTTTGAGTCTTCTACCCGCCATTTAGTCTTTTAGCCGCCATTTTTAATATAGAAGCCATACAAGCTACTGGAACCATTCTACAGCCGTCATTTTCAGCCTTCTACCCACCATTTTGAGTTGTTTAGCCGCTATCTTTGATATAGAAGCCATACTATCTGCTGGAACAATTCTACAGCTGCCATTTTGGGTTTTCTACCTGCCATTTTGAGTCCTTTATCTTCTGGAACCATTCTACAGCCGCCATTTTGAGTCTTCTACCCGCCATTTAGTCTTTTAGCCGCCATTTTTAATATAGAAGCCATACAAGCTACTGGAACCATTCTACAGCCGTCATTTTCAGCCTTCTACCCACCATTTTGAGTTGTTTAGCCGCTATTTTTGATATAGAAGCCATACGAGCTGCTGGAAACCATTCTAGAAACGCCATTTTGAGTCTTCTACCCGCCATTTTGAGTCTTTTAGCCGCCATCTTAAATATTGAATCCAAAAGAGCTGCTGAAACCATTTTGAGTCTTTTAGCCGCCATTTTTAATATAGAAGCCATACGAGCTGCTGAAACCATTCTACAGCTGCCATTTTTAGCCTTCTACACGCCATTTTGAGTTTTTTAGCCGCTATCTTTGATATAGAAGCCATACTATCTGCTGGAACCATTCTACAGCCGCCATTTTACGTCTTCTACCCTCCAATTTGAGTCTTTTATCCACTATCTTTAATATAGAATCCAAACGAGCTGCTGGAACCATATTACAGCCGCCATTTTGAGTCTTCTACCCGCAATTTTAAATCCATACTAGCTGCTAAAACCATTCTACAGCTGCCAGTTTGAGACTTTTAGCCGCTATCTTTAATATAGAAGCCATACGAGCTGCTGGAACCATATTACAGCCGCCATTTTGAGTCTTCTACCCGCAATTTTGAATCCATACTAGCTGCTAACACCATTCTACAGCTGCCATTTTGAGTCTTCTACCCGCCATTTTGAGTCGTTTAGCCGCTATCATTGATGTAGAAGCCATACCTTTTGCTGGAAGCATTCTACAGCCGCCATTTTGAGTCTTCTACCCTCCAATTTGAGTCTTTTAGCCGCCATCTTTAATATAGAATCCAAACGAGCTGCTGGAACTATTTTACAGCCGCCATTTTGAGTCTTCTACCCGCCATTTTGAGTCTATAAGTCGCTATCTTCGATATAAAATCCATACTAGCTGCTAAAACCATTCTACAGCTGCCAGTTTGAGTCTTTTAGCCGCTATCTTTAATATAGAAGCCATACGAGCTGCTGGATTTCTACCCGCCGTTTAGTCTTTGCTGCTGGACCCATTCCACTGCCGCCATTTTGAGTCTTTTAGCCGCCATCTTTAATATTTAATCCAAAAGAGCTGCTGAAACCATTTTGAGTCTTTTAGCCGCCATTTTTAATATAGAAGCCATACGAGCTGCTGAAACCATTCTACAGCTGCCATTTTTAGCCTTCTACACGCCATTTTGAGTTTTTTAGCCGCTATCTTTGATGTAGAAGCCATACTTTTTGCTGGAACCATTCTACAGCCGCCATTTTGAGTCTTCTACCCGCCATTTTGAGTCTTTTAGCCGCTATTTTTGATATAGAAGCCATACTAGCTGATGGAACCATTCTACAGCTGCCATTTTGAGTCTTCTATCCGCCATTTTGAGTCGTTTAGCCGCTATCTTTGATGTAGAAGCCACACTATCTTCTGGAACCATTCTAAGGCTGTCATTTCAGCCTTCTACCCGCCATTTTGAGCTTTTTAGCCGCTATCTTTGATGTAGAAGCCATGCCATCTGCTGGAACCATTCTACAGCCTTTATTTTGAGCCTTTAATTCGCTATCTTCGATATAGAACCCGTACTAGCTGCTGGAACCATTTGAGTCGTTTAGCCGCTATCATTGATGTAGAAGCCATACTTTTTGCTGGAACCATTCTACAGCCGCCATTTTGAGTCTTCTACCCGCCATTTTGAGTCTTTTAGCCGCTATTTTTGATATAGAAGCCATACTAGCTGATGGAACCATTCTACAGCTGCCACTTTGAGTCTTCTAGCTGCCAGTTTGAGTTTTTTAGCCGCCATCTTTTATATGAAAACCATTCCAGCTACTATAACCGTTCTACAGACGCCATTTTGAGTCTTCTAACCGCCACTTTGAGTCTTATATAGCAGCCATTCTTTATATAGCAGCCGCACTTGCTGGTGGAACGATTCTACAGCCGCCGTTTTGCGTCTTTTAGCCGCCACTTTGATTCTTCTAGCTGCCAGTTTGAGTTTTTTAGCCGCCATCTTTTATATAAAAACCATTCCAGCTACTAGAACCGTTCTACAGACGCCATTTTGAGTCTTCTAACCGCCACTTTGAGTCTAATAGCCGCCATTCTTTATATAGCAGCCACACTTGCTGTTGGAACAATTCTACAGATGCCATTTGGAGTCTTCTAGCTACCACATTGAGTCTTATAGGCGCCATTCTTTATATAGGAGCCGTACTAGCTGCTGTATGGTGTATTTTGTGTCTTCTAGTTACCAGTTTGGGTCTTATAGCCGCCACTTTGAGTCTTCTAGCTGCCAGTTTGAGTTTTTTAGCCGCCATCTTTTATATAAAAACCATTCCAGCTACTAGAACCGTTCTACAGACGCCAATTTTTCTTCTAGTCGCCACTTTGAGTCTTATAGTCACCATTTTTTATATAGCAGCCACTCTTGCTGTTGGAACAATTCTACAGATGAAAGATGCCATTGAGTCTTCTAGCCGCCACATTGAGTCTTATAACCCATTCTTAATTATATAAGCTATACGAGCTGCTGGAACACTTCTACAGCCCTTATTTTGAGACTTCTACCCGCCATTTTGAGTCCTTTAGCCGCCTATATTAATATAGAAGCCATACTTGCTGCTGGAGTCATTCTACAGCCACCATTTTGAGTCTTCTACCCGTCATTTTGAGTCTTTTAGCCGCTATTTTTGATATAGAAGCCATACTAGCTGATGGAACCATTCTACAGCTGCCATTTTGTGTCTTCTACCCGCCATTTTGAGTCGTTTAGCCGCTATCTTTGATGTAGAATCCATACTATCTGCTGGAACCATTCTACAGCTGCCATTTTGAGTTTTCTACCTGCCATTTTGAGTCCTTTAGCCGCCTATATTAATATAGAAGCCATACTTGCTGCTGGAGTCATTCTACAGCCACCATTTTGAGTCTTCTACCTGCCATTTTGAGTCTTTTAGCCGCTATTTTTGATATAGAAGCCATACTAGCTGATGGAACCATTCTACAGCTGCCATTTTGAGTCTTCTACCCGCCATTTTGAGTCGTTTAGCCGCTATCTTTGATGTAGAAGCCACACTATCTTCTGGAACCATTCTACATCCGCCATTTTGAGTCTTCGACCCGCAATTTTGAGTCTTCGACCCGCAATTTTAAGTCTTCGAACCGCAATTTCGAGTCTTTAAGTCGCTATCATCGATATAGAATCCATACTATCTGCTGGAACCATTCTACAGCTGCCATTTTGAGTCTTCTACCCGCCATTTTGAGTCGTTTAGTCGCTATCTTTGATATAGAAGCCATATTAGCTGCTAAAACCATTCGACAGCTGCCAGTTTGAGTCTTTTAGCCGCTATCTTTAATATAGAAGCCATACGAGCTGCTGGACTTCTACCCGCCGTTTAGTCTTTGCTGCTGGACCCATTCCACTGCCGCCATTTTGAGTCTCTAACCCGCAATTTTGAGTCTTTTAGCCGCTATCTTTGATATAGAAGCCATACTATCTGCTGGAACCATTCTACAGCCGTCATTTTCAGCCATCTCCCACCATTTTGAGTCGTTTAGCCGCTATTTTTGATATAGAAGCCATACTAGCTGATGGAACCATTCTACAGCTGCCATTTTGAGTCTTCTATCCGCCATTTTGAGTCGTTTAGCCGCTATCTTTGATGTAGAAGCCACACTATCTTCTGGAACCATTCTAAGGCTGTCATTTCAGCCTTCTACCCGCCATTTTGAGCTTTTTAGCCGCTATCTTGGATGTAGAAGCCATGCCATCTGCTGGAACCATTCTACAGCCTTTATTTTGAGCCTTTAATTCGCTATCTTCGATATAGAACCCGTACTAGCTGCTGGAACCATTTGAGTCGTTTAGCCGCTATCATTGATGTAGAAGCCATACTTTTTGCTGGAACCATTCTACAGCCGCCATTTTGAGTCTTCTACCCGCCATTTTGAGTCTTTTAGCCGCTATTTTTGATATAGAAGCCATACTAGCTGATGGAACCATTCTACAGCTGCCACTTTGAGTCTTCTAGCTGCCAGTTTGAGTTTTTTAGCCGCCATCTTTTATATGAAAACCATTCCAGCTACTATAACCGTTCTACAGACGCCATTTTGAGTCTTCTAACCGCCACTTTGAGTCTTATATAGCAGCCATTCTTTATATAGCAGCCGCACTTGCTGGTGGAACGATTCTACAGCCGCCGTTTTGCGTCTTTTAGCCGTAACTTTGATTCTTCTAGCTGCCAGTTTGAGTTTTTTAGCCGCCATTTTTTATATAAAAACCATTCCAGCTACTAGAACCGTTCTACAGACGCCATTTGGAGTCTTCTAGCTACCACATTGAGTCTTATAGGCGCCATTCTTTATATAGGAGCCGTACTAGCTGCTGTATGGTGTATTTTGTGTCTTCTAGTTACCAGTTTGGGTCTTATAGCCGCCACTTTGAGTCTTCTAGCTGCCAGTTTGAGTTTTTAGCCGCCATCTTTTATATAAAAACCATTCCAGCTACTAGAACCGTTCTACAGACGCCAATTTTTCTTTTAGTCGCCACTTTGAGTCTTATAGTCACCATTTTTTAGCAGCCACTCTTGCTGTTGGAACAATTCTACAGATGAAAGATGCCATTGAGTCTTCTAGCCGCCACATTGAGTCTTATAGGCGCCATTCTTAATTATATAAGCTATACGAGCTGCTGGAACACTTCTACAGCCCTTATTTTGAGACTTCTACCCGCCATTTTGAGTCCTTTAGCCGCCTATATTAATTTAGAAGCCATACTTGCTGCTGGAGTCACTCTACAGCCACCATTTTGAGTCTTCTACCCTCCAATTTGAGTCTTTTAGCCGCCATCTTTAATATAGAATCCAAACGAGCTGCTGGAACTATTTTACAGCCGCCATTTTGAGTCTTCTACCCGCCATTTTGAGTCTATAAGTCGCTATCTTCGATATAAAATCCATACTAGCTGCTAAAACCATTCTACAGCTGCCAGTTTGAGTCTTTTAGCCGCTATCTTTAATATAGAAGCCATACGAGCTGCTGGATTTCTACCCGCCGTTTAGTCTTTGCTGCTGGACCCATTCCACTGCCGCCATTTTGAGTCTTTTAGCCGCCATCTTTAATATTTAATCCAAAAGAGCTGCTGAAACCATTTTGAGTCTAATAGCCGCCATTCTTTATATAGCAGCCACACTTGCTGTTAGAACAATTCTACAGATGCCATTTGGAGTCTTCTAGCTACCACATTGAGTCTTATAGGCGCCATTCTTTATATAGGAGCCGTACTAGCTGCTGTATGGTGTATTTTGTGTCTTCTAGTTACCAGTTTGGGTCTTATAGCCGCCACTTTGAGTCTTCTAGCTGCCAGTTTGAGTTTTTAGCCGCCATCTTTTATATAAAAACCATTCCAGCTACTAGAACCGTTCTACAGACGCCAATTTTTCTTTTAGTCGCCACTTTGAGTCTTATAGTCACCATTTTTTAGCAGCCACTCTTGCTGTTGGAACAATTCTACAGATGAAAGATGCCATTGAGTCTTCTAGCCGCCACATTGAGTCTTATAGGCGCCATTCTTAATTATATAAGCTATACGAGCTGCTGGAACACTTCTACAGCCCTTATTTTGAGACTTCTACCCGCCATTTTGAGTCCTTTAGCCGCCTATATTAATTTAGAAGCCATACTTGCTGCTGGAGTCACTCTACAGCCACCATTTTGAGTCTTCTACCCGCCATTTTGAGTCTTTTAGCCGCTATTTTTGATATAGAAGCCATACTAGCTGATGGAACCATTCTACAGCTGCCATTTTGAGTCTTCTACCCGCCATTTTGAGTCGTTTAGCCGCTATCTTTGATGTAGAAGCCACACTATCTTCTGGAACCATTCTACATCCGCCATTTTGAGTCTTCGACCCGCAATTTTGAGTCTTCGACCCGCAATTTTAAGTCTTCGAACCGCAATTTCGAGTCTTTAAGTCGCTATCATCGATATAGAATCCATACTATCTGCTGGAACCATTCTACAGCTGCCATTTTGAGTCTTCTACCCGCCATTTTGAGTCATTTAGCCGCTATCTTTGACATAGAAGCCATATTAGCTGCTAAAACCATTCTACATCCGCCATTTTGAGTCTTCGACCCGCAATTTTGAGTCTTCGACCCGCAATTTTAAGTCTTCGAACCGCCATTTTGAGTCTTTAAGTCGCGATCATCGATATAGAATCCATACTAGCTGCTGACACCATTCTACAGCTGAGTCTTCTACCCGCCATTTAGAGTCTTCTACTCGCCATTTTGAGTCCTTTGGGCGCCATTTTTAATATAGAAGCCATACAAGCTGCTGGAACCATTCTACAGCCGCCATGTTGAGTCTTCTACCCGTCATTTTGAGTCTTTACAGCCGCCATTTTGAGTCTTCTACCCGCCATTTTGAGTCTATAAGTCGCTATCTTCGATATAGAATCCATACTAGCTGCTAAAACCATTCTACAGCTGCCAGTTTGAGTCTTTTAGCCGCTATCTTTAATATAGAAGCCATACGAGCTGCTGGACTTCTACCCGCCGTTTAGTCTTTGCTGCTGGACCCATTCCACTGCCGCCATTTTGAGTCTTTTAGCCGCCATCTTTAATATTGAATCCAAAAGAGCTGCTGAAACCATTTTGAGTCTTTTAGCCGACATTTTTAATATAGAAGCCATACGAGCTGCTGAAACCATTCTACAGCTGCCATTTTTAGCTTTCTACAGGCCATTTTGAGTTTTTTAGTCACTATCTTTGATATAGAAGCCATACTATCTGCTGGAACCATTCTACAGCCGCCATTTTGAGTCTTCTACCCTCCATTTTGAGTCTTATATAGCAGCCATTCTTTATATAGCAGCCGCACTTGCTGGTGGAACGATTCTACAGCCGCCGTTTTGCGTCTTTTAGCCGCCACTTTGATTCTTCTAGCTGCCAGTTTGAGTTTTTTAGCCGCCATCTTTTATATAAAAACCATTTCAGCTACTAGAACCGTTCTACAGACGCCATTTTGAGTCTTCTAACCGCCACTTTGAGTCTAATAGCCGCCATTCTTTATATAGCAGCCACACTTGCTGTTGGAACAATTCTACAGATGCCATTTGGAGTCTTCTAGCTACCACATTGAGTCTTATAGGCGCCATTCTTTATATAGGAGCCGTACTAGCTGCTGTATGGTGTATTTTGTGTCTTCTAGTTACCAGTTTGGGTCTTATAGCCGCCACTTTGAGTCTTCTAGCTGCCAGTTTGAGTTTTTTAGCCGCCATCTTTTATATAAAAACCATTTCAGCTACTAGAACCGTTCTACAGACGCCAATTTTTCTTTTAGTCGCCACTTTGAGTCTTATAGTCACCATTTTTTATATAGCAGCAACTCTTGCTGTTGGAACAATTCTACAGATGAAAGATGCCATTGAGTCTTCTAGCCGCCACATTGAGTCTTATAGGCGCCATTCTTAATTATATAAGCTATACGAGCTGCTGGAACACTTCTACAGCCCTTATTTTGAGACTTCTACCCGCCATTTTGAGTCCTTTAGCCGCCTATATTAATATAGAAGCCATACTTGTTGCTGGAGTCATTCTACAGCCACCATTTTGAGTATCCAACCCGCCATTTTGAGTCTTTTAGCCGCTATTTTTGATATAGAAGCCATACTAGCTGATGGAACCATTCTACAGCTGCCATTTTGAGTCTTCTACCCGCCATTTTGAGTCGTTTAGCCGCTATCTTTGATGTAGAAGCCACACTATCTTCTGGAACCATTCTACATCCGCCATTTTGAGTCTTCGACCCGCAATTTTGAGTCTTCGACCCGCAATTTTAAGTCTTCGAACCGCAATTTCGAGTCTTTAAGTCGCTATCATCGATATAGAATCCATACTATCTGCTGGAACCATTCTACAGCTGCCATTTTGAGTCTTCTACCCGCCATTTTGAGTCGTTTAGCCGCTATCTTTGATATAGAAGCCACACTATCTTTTGGAACCATTCTACAGCCGCCATTTTGAGTCTTCGACCCGCAATTTTGAGTCTTTAAGTCTCTATCATGTATATAGCCGCCATTTTGAGTCTTCTAACCGCAATTTCGAGTCTTTAAGTCGCTATCATCGATATAGAATCCATACTATCTGCTGGAACCATTCTACAGCTGCCATTTTGAGTTTTCTACCTGCCATTTTGAGTCCTTTATCTTCTGGAACCATTCTACAGCCGCCATTTTGAGTCTCTAACCCGCAATTTTGAGTCTTTTAGGCGCTATCTTTGATATAGAAGCCATACTATCTGCTGGAACCATTCTACAGCCGTCATTTTCAGCCTTCTCCCACCATTTTGAGTCGTTTAGCCGCTATCTTTGATATAGAAGCCATACTATCTGCTGGAACCATTCTACAGCCGTCATTTTCAGCCTTCTACCCGCCATTTTGAGCTTTTTAGCCGCTATCTTTGATATAGAAGCCATACTATCTGCTGGAACCATTCTACAGCTGCCATTTTGAGTTTTCTACCTGCCATTTTGAGTCCTTTATCTTCTGAAACCATTCTACAGCCGCCATTTTGAGTCTCTAACCCGCAATTTTGAGTCTTTTAGCCGCTATCTTTGATATAGAAGCCATACTATCTGCTGGAACCATTCTACAGCTGCCATTTAGGGTTTTCTACCCGCCATTTTGAGTACAAGCTGCTGGAACCATTCTACAGCCGCCATGTTGAGTCTTCTACCCGCCATTTTGAGTCTTTTAACCGCCATCTTTAATTTAGAATCCAAACAAGCTGCTGGAACCATTTTACAGCCGCCATTTTGAGTCTTCTACCCGCCATTTTGAGTCTAAAAGTCGCTATCTTCGATATAAAATCCATACTAGCTGCTAAAACCATTCTACAGCTGCCAGTTTGAGTCTTTTAGCCGCTATCTTTAATATAGAAGCCATACGAGCTGCTGGACTTCTACCCGCCATTTAGTCTTTGCTGCTGGACCCATTCCACAGCCGCCATTTTGAGTCTTTTAGCCATCATCTTTAATATTGAATGCAAACGAGCTGCTGAAACCATTTTGAGTCTTTTAGCCGCCATTTTTAATATAGAAGCCATACTATCTGCTGAAACCATTCTACAGCCGCCATTTTGAGTCTTCTACCCTCCATTTTGAGTCTTTTAGCCACTATCTTTAATATAGAATCCAAACGAGCTGCTGGAACCATATTACAGCCGCCATTTTGAGTCTTCTACCCGCAAATTTGAATCCATTCTAGCTGCTAAAACCATTCTACAGCTGCCAGTTTGAGACTTTTAGCCGCTATCTTTAATATAGAAGCCATACGAGCTGCTGGACTTCTACCCGCCATTTAGTCTTTTAGCCGCCATTCTTTATATAGAATCCATACTAGCTGCTGGACCCATTCCACAGCCGCCATTTTGAGTCTTTTAGCCGCCATCTTTAATATAGAATCCAAACGATCTGCTGAAACCATTTTGAGTCTTTTAACCGCCATTTTTATATAGAAGCCTTACTAGCTAATGGAACCATTTTACAGCCGCCATTTTGAGTCTTTTAGCCGCCATCTTTAATATAGAAGCCATATGAGCTGCTGGAACCATTATACAGCTGCAATTTGAAGACTACTACACGCCATTTAGTCTTTTAGCCGCCATCTTTAATATAGCTGTCATTTTGAGTCCTTTAGCCGTCATCTTTAGTATAGAAGCTATACGAGCTGCTGGAACCAATCTACAGCCACCAGTTTGAGTCTTCTACACGTCTTCAAGTCTTCTAGAATCCATACTAGCTGCTGACACCATTCTACAGTTGCCATATTGAGTCTTCTACCCGCCATTTTGAGTCGTTTAGCCGCTATCATTGATGTAGAAGCCATACTTTTTGCTGGAAGCATTCTACAGCCGCCATTTTGAATCTTCTACCCGCCATTTTGAGTCTTTAAGTCGCGATCATCGATATAGAATCCATACTAGCTGCTGACACCATTCTACAGCTGACATTTTGAGTCTTCTACCCGCCATTTTGAGCCGTTTAGCCGCTATCATTGATGTAGAAGCCATACTTTTTGCTGGAAGCATTCTACAGCCGCCATTTTGAGTCTTCTTTCCGCCATTTTGAGTCTTTAAGTTGCGATCATCGATATAGAATCCATACTAGCTGCTGACACCATTCTACAGCTGCCATTTTGAGTCTTCTACCCGCCATTTTGAGTCTTCGAACCGCAATTTTAAGTCTTCGAACCGCAATTTCGAGTCTTTAAGTCGCTATCATCGATATAGAATCCATACTATCTGCTGGAACCATTCTACAGCTGCCATTTTGAGTCTTCTACCCGCCATTTTGAGTCGTTAAGCCGCTATCTTTGATATAGAAGCCACACTATCTTTTGGAACCATTCTACAGCCGCCATTTTGAGTCTTCGACCCGCAATTTTGAGTCTTTAAGTCTCTATCATGTATATAGCCGCCATTTTGAGTCTTCTAACCGCAATTTCGAGTCTTTAAGTCGCTATCATCGATATGGAATCCATACTATCTGCTGGAACCATTCTACAGCTGCCATTTTGAGTTTTCTACCTGCCATTTTAAATCCTTTATCTTCTGGAACCATTCTACAGCCGCCATTTTGAGTCTCTAACCCGCAATTTTGAGTCTTTTAGCCGCTATCTTTGATATAGAAGCCATACTATCTGTTGGAACCATTCTACAGCCGTCATTTTCAGCCTTCTACCCGCCATTTTGAGCTTTTTAGCCGCTATCTTTGATATAGAAGCCATACTATCTGCTGGAACCATTCTACAGCTGCCATTTTGAGTTTTCTACCTGCCATTTTGAGTCCTTTATCTTCTGAAACCATTCTACAGCCGCCATTTTGAGTCTCTAACCCGCAATTTGAGTCTTTTAGCCGCTATCTTTGATATAGAAGCCATACTATCTGCTGGAACCATTCTACAGCTGCCATTTTGGGTTTTCTACCCGCCATTTTGAGTACAAGCTGCTGGAACCATTCTACAGCCGCCATGTTGAGTCTTCTACCCGCCATTTTGAGTCTTTTAACCGCCATCTTTAATTTAGAATCCAAACAAGCTGCTGGAACCATTTTACAGCCGCCATTTTGAGTCTTCTACCCGCCATTTTGAGTCTAAAAGTCGCTATCTTCGATATAAAATCCATACTAGCTGCTAAAACCATTCTACAGCTGCCAGTTTGAGTCTTTTAGCCGCTATCTTTAATATAGAAGCCATACGAGCTGCTGGACTTCTACCCGCCATTTAGTCTTTGCTGCTGGACCCATTCCACAGCCGCCATTTTGAGTCTTTTAGCCATCATCTTTAATATTGAATGCAAACGAGCTGCTGAAACCATTTTGAGTCTTTTAGCCGCCATTTTTAATATAGAAGCCATACTATCTGCTGAAACCATTCTACAGCCGCCATTTTGAGTCTTCTACCCTCCATTTTGAGTCTTTTAGCCACTATCTTTAATATAGAATCCAAACGAGCTGCTGGAACCATATTACAGCCGCCATTTTGAGTCTTCTACCCGCAAATTTGAATCCATTCTAGCTGCTAAAACCATTCTACAGCTGCCAGTTTGAGACTTTTAGCCGCTATCTTTAATATAGAAGCCATACGAGCTGCTGGACTTCTACCCGCCATTTAGTCTTTTAGCCGCCATTCTTTATATAGAATCCATACTAGCTGCTGGACCCATTCCACAGCCGCCATTTTGAGTCTTTTAGCCGCCATCTTTAATATAGAATCCAAACGATCTGCTGAAACCATTTTGAGTCTTTTAACCGCCATTTTTATATAGAAGCCTTACTAGCTAATGGAACCATTTTACAGCCGCCATTTTGAGTCTTTTAGCCGCCATCTTTAATATAGAAGCCATATGAGCTGCTGGAACCATTATACAGCTGCAATTTGAAGACTACTACACGCCATTTAGTCTTTTAGCCGCCATCTTTAATATAGCTGTCATTTTGAGTCCTTTAGCCGTCATCTTTAGTATAGAAGCTATACGAGCTGCTGGAACCAATCTACAGCCACCAGTTTGAGTCTTCTACACGTCTTCAAGTCTTCTAGAATCCATACTAGCTGCTGACACCATTCTACAGTTGCCATATTGAGTCTTCTACCCGCCATTTTGAGTCGTTTAGCCGCTATCATTGATGTAGAAGCCATACTTTTTGCTGGAAGCATTCTACAGCCGCCATTTTGAATCTTCTACCCGCCATTTTGAGTCTTTAAGTCGCGATCATCGATATAGAATCCATACTAGCTGCTGACACCATTCTACAGCTGACATTTTGAGTCTTCTACCCGCCATTTTGAGCCGTTTAGCCGCTATCATTGATGTAGAAGCCATACTTTTTGCTGGAAGCATTCTACAGCCGCCATTTTGAGTCTTCTTTCCGCCATTTTGAGTCTTTAAGTTGCGATCATCGATATAGAATCCATACTAGCTGCTGACACCATTCTACAGCTGCCATTTTGAGTCTTCTACCCGCCATTTCGAGTCTTTTAGCCGCTATCTTTGATATAGAAGCCATACTATCTGCTGGAACCATTCTAAGGCTGTCATTTCAGCCTTCTACCAGCCATTTTGAGCTTCTTAGCCGCTATCTTTGATGTAGAAGCCATGCCATCTGCTGGAACCATTCTACAGCCTTTATTTTGAGCCTTTAATTCGCTATCTTCGATATAGAACCCGTACTAGCTGCTGGAACCATTTGAGTCGTTTAGCCGCTATCATTGATGTCGAAGCTTTTTGCTGGAAGCATTCTACAGCCGCCATTTTGAGTCTTCTACAGCCGCCATTTTGAGTCTTCTACCCGCCATTTTGAGTCTTTCAGTCGCGATCATCGATATAGAATCCATACTAGCTGCTGACATCATTCTACAGCTGCCATTTTGAGTCTTCTACCCGCCATTTCGAGTCTTTTAGCCGCTATCTTTGATATAGAAGCCATACTATCTGCTGGAACCATTCTATGGCTGTCATTTCAGCCTTCTACCAGCCATTTTGAGCTTCTAAGCCGCTATCTTTGATGTAGAAGCCATGCCATCTGCTGGAACCATTCTACAGCCTTTATTTTGAGCCTTTAATTCGCTATCTTCGATATAGAACCCGTACTAGCTGCTGGAACCATTTGAGTCGTTTAGCCGCTATCATTGATGTAGAAGCCATACTTTTTGCTGGAAGCATTCTACAGCCGCCATTTTCAGTCTTCTACAGCCGCCATTTTGAGTCTTCTACCCGCCATTTTGAGTCTTTCAGTCGCGATCATCGATATAGAATCCATACTAGCTGCTGACACCATTCTACAGCTGCCATTTTGAGTCTTCTACCCGCCATTTCGAGTCTTTTAGCCGCTATCTTTGATATAGAAGCCATACTATCTGCTGGAACCATTCTAAGGCTGTCATTTCAGCCTTCTACCAGCCATTTTGAGCTTCTTAGCCGCTATCTTTGATGTAGAAGCCATGCCATCTGCTGGAACCATTCTACAGCCTTTATTTTGAGCCTTTAATTCGCTATCTTCGATATAGAACCCGTACTAGCTGCTGGAACCATTTGAGTCGTTTAGCCGCTATCATTGATGTAGAAGCCATACTTTTTGCTGGAACCATTCTACAGCCGCCATTTTGAGTCTTCTACCCGCCTTTTTGAGTCTTTCATTCGCGATCATCGATATTGAATCCATACTAGCTGCTGACACCATTCTACAGCTGCCATTTTGAGTCTTCTACCCGCCATTTTGAGTCGTTTAGCCGCTATCATTAATGTAGAAGCCATACCTTTTGCTGGAAGCATTCTACAGCCGCCATTTTAAGTCTTTAAGACGCGATCATCGATATAGAATCCATACTAGCTGCTGACACCATTCTACAGCTTCCATTTTGAGTCTTCTACCCGCCATTTTGAGTCGTTTAGCCGCTATCATTGATGTAGAAGCCATACCTTTTGCTGGAAGCATTCTACAGCCGCCATTTTGAGTCTTCTACCAGCATTTTTGAGTCTTTCATTCGCGATCATCGATATAGAATGCATACTAGCTGCTGACACCGTTCTACAGCTGCCATTTTGAGTCTTCTACCCGCCATTTTGAGTCTTTTAGCCGCTATTCTTGATGTAGAAGCCATACTTTCAGCTGGAACCATTCTACAGCTGCCAATTTCAGTTTTCTACCTGGCATTTTGAGTCCTTTATTTTCTGGAACCATTCTACAGCCGCCATTTTGAGTCTCTAACCCGCAATTTTGAGTCTTTAAGTCGCTATCATCGATATAGAAGCCATACTAGCTGCTGGAACCATTCTAGAGCTGCCATTTTGAGCCTTCTACCCGCCATTTTGAGTTTTTTAGCCGATATCTTTGATATAGAAGCCATACTATCTGCTGGAACCATTCTACAGCTGCCATTTTGAGTCTTTTACCCTCCATTTTGAGTCTTTTAGCCACTATCTTTAATATGGAATCCAAACGAGCTGCTGGAACCATATTACAGCCGCCATTTTGAGTCTTCTACCCGCAATTTTGAATCCATACTAGCTGCTAAAACCATTCTACAGCTGCCAGTTTGAGACTTTTAGCCGCTATCTTTAATATAGAAGCCATACGAGCTGCTGGAACCATATTACAGCCGCCATTTTGAGTCTTCTACCCGCAATTTGGAATCCATACTAGCTGCTAAAACCATTCTACAGCTGCCAGTTTGAGACTTTTAGCCGCTATTTTTAATATAGAAGCCATACGAGCTGCTGGACTTCTACCCGCCATTTAGTCTTTGCTGCTGGACCCATTCCACAGCTGCCAGTTTGAGTCTTTTAGCCGCTATCTTTAATATAGAAGCCATACGAACTGCTGGACTTCTACCCGCCGTTTAGTCTTTGCTGCTGGACCCATTCCACTGCCGCCATTTTGAGTTTTTTAGCCGCCATCTTTAATATTGAATCCAAACGAGCTGCTGAAACCATTTTGAGTCTTTTAGCCGCCATCTTTAATATAGAAGCCATGCCATCTGCTGGAACCATTCTACAGCCTCCATTTTGAGTCTTTTAGTCGCTATTTTCGATATAGAACCAATACTAGCTGCTGGACACAGCCTCCATTTTGAGTCTTTAAGCCGCTATTTTCGATATAGAACCAAAACTAGCTGCTGGAACCATTCTGCAGCTGCCATTTTGAGTCTTTTACCCGCCATTTTGAGTCCTTTAGCCGTCATCTTTAATATAGAAGCCATACGAGCTGCTGGAACCATTCTATAAACGCCATTTAGAGTCTTCTTCCCGCCATTTTGAGCCTTTTAGCCGCCATCTTTAATATTGAATCCAAACGAGCTGCTGAAACCATTTTGAGTCTTTTAGCCGCCATCTTTAATATAGAAGCCATGCCATCTGCTGGAACCATTCTACAGCCTCCATTTTGAGTCTTTTAGTCGCTATTTTCGATATAGAACCAATACTAGCTGCTGGACACAGCCTCCATTTTGAGTCTTTAAGCCGCTATTTTCGATATAGAACCAAAACTAGCTGCTGGAACCATTCTGCAGCTGCCATTTTGAGTCTTTTACCCGCCATTTTGAGTCCTTTAGCCGTCATCTTTAATATAGAAGACATACAAGCTGCTGGAACCATTCGACAGACAACATTTTCAGCCTTCTACCCGCCATTTTGAGTCTTTTAGCCGATATCTTTGATGTAGAAGCCATGCCATCTGCTGGAACCATTCTACAGCTTCCATTTTGAGTCTTTAAGTCGCTATCTTCGATATGGAAGCAATACTAGCTGCTGGAACCATTCTGCAGCTGCCATTCTTTACCCGCCATTTTGAGTCTTTTAGCCGCCACTTTTAATATAGAAGCCATACAAGCTATTGGAACCATTCTACAGCCGTCATTTTGAGTCTTCTAACCGCCATTTTGAGTCTTTAATCCTGACTCTTTTAGCCGCCGTCTTTAATATAGAAGTCATACGAGCTGCTGGAACCATTCTACAAACGCCATTTACGAAGCCATACAAGCTGCTGGAACCATTCTACAGCCATCATTTTCAGCCTTCTACCCGCCATTTTGAGTCTTTTAGTCGCTATTTTTGATGTAGAATCCTTGACATCTGCTGGAACCATTCTACAGCCTTCACTTTGAGTCTTTAAGTCGCTATCTTCGATATAGAACCCATACTAGCTGCTGGAACCATTCAACAGTCGTAATTTTCAGCCTTCTACCCGCCATTTTGAGTCTTTTAGTCGCTATCTTTGATGTTGAAACCTTGCCATCTGCTGGAACCATTCTACATCCGCCATTTTGAGTCTTCTACCCCCAATTTTGAGTCATTAAGTCGCTATCATCGATATAGAATCCATACTAGCTGCTGGAACCATTTTACATTCTACATTTTGAGTCTTTTACCCGCCATTTTGAGTCTTTTAGCCGCTAACTTTGATATAGAAGCCATACTATCTGCTGGAACTATTCTACAGCCGCCATTTTGAGTCTCTTAGCCGCCATATTTAATATAGAAGCCATACGAAGTGCTGGAACCATTCTACAGCTGCCATTTTGAGTCTTTTAGCCGCCATCTTTAATATAGAAGCCATACGAAGTGCTGGAACCATTCTACAGCTGCCATTTGAAGACGTCTACCCGTCATTTAGTCCTTTAGCCGCCATCTTTAATATAGAAGCCATGCCATCTGCTGAAACCATTCTACAGCCGCCATTTTGAGTCTTTTACCTGCCATTTTGAGAAATTAAGTCGCTATCTTCGATATAGAACCCATACTAGCTGCTGGAACCATTCTACAGCCGCCATTTTGAGTCTTCTACCCGCCATTTAGTCTTTTAGCCGCCATTTTTAATATAGAACCCATACAAGCTGCTGGAACCATTCTACAGCCGTCATTTTCAGCCCTTTAGCCGCCATCTTTAATATAGAAGCCATGCCATCTGCTGGAACCATTCTACAGCTGCCATTTGAAGACTTCTACCCGCCATTTAGTCCTTTAGCCGCTATCTTTAATATAGAAGGCACGACATCTGCTGGAACCATTCTACAGCCGCCATTTTGAGTCTTTTACCTGCCATTTTGAGAATTTAAGTCGCTATCTTCGATATAGAACCCATACTAGCTGCTGGAACTATTCTACAGCGGACATTTCGAGTCTTTTTCCCGATATTTTGAGTCTTTTAGCCGCCATTTTTAATATAGCCGCCATTTTGAGTCTTTTAGCCGCCATTTTTAATAAAGAAGCCATACAAGCTTCTGGAACCATTCTACAGCCATAATTTTCAGCCTTCTACCCGCCATTTTGAGTCTTTTAGTCGCTATCTTTGATGTAGAAACCTTGCCATCTGCTGAAACCATTCTACAGCCGCCATTTTGAATCTTTAAGTCGCTATCTTCGATATAGAACCCATACTAGCTGCTGGAACCATTCTGCAGCTGCCATTTTGAGTCTTTTACCCGCCATTTTGAGTCTTTTAGCCGCTATCTTTGATATAGAAGCCATACTAGCTGCTGGAACTATTCTACAGCCGCCATTTTGAGTCTTCTACCCGCAATTTTGAGCCTTTAAGTCGCGATCATCGATATAGAACCAATGCTAGCTGCTGAAAGTTTCTGCAGCTGCAATTTTGAGTCTTTTACTCGCCATTTTGAGTCTTTCAGCCACCATCTTTAATATAGAATCCAAACGAGCTGCTGAAACCTTTCTACAGCCGTCATTTTCAGCCTTCTACCCGCCATTTTGAGTCTTTTAGCCGCTATCTTTGATATAGAAGCCATACTATCTGCTGGAACCATTCTACAGCCTCCATTTTGAGCCTTTAAGTCGCTATCTTCTATATAGAACCAATACTAGCTGCTGGAACCATTCTGCAGCTGCCATTTTGAGTCTTTTACCCGCCATTTTGAGTCCTTTAGCCGTCATCTTTAATATAGAAGCCATACGAGCTGCTGGAACCATTCTATAAACGCCATTTTCAGTCTTCTACCCGCCATTTTGAGTCTTTTAGCCGCCATCTTTAATATAGAACCCATACAAGCTGCTGGAACCATTCTACAGCCGTCATTCTCAGCCCTTTAGCCGCCATCTTTAATATAGAAGCCATGCCATCTGCTGGAACCATTCTACAGCTGCCATTTGAAGACTTCTACCCGCCATTTAGTCCTTTAGCCGTCATCTTTAATATAGAAGTGTAGGAATTTGTCCTATTTAATATATTTATTTGTAGTATTTTAGTTTATTTTAATGTAAAACTATTTATTTGATTATTTTAATTAGATTTAGTTGGAAATTAGTCGTCTTTACTGCTTCGCGTCGTTACGTCTTTCGTCTTTTTGCAACCGCTTTCGCTCGTCTCTTCGGTTCGACTGCCCGTCTTTCGCTCGTCTTTAGCTCAATTCGCCCCGCTCAGCAGAGTTGCCAGACCCAATCCCACAACTCGGCCATCCTAGTATGCATTCGCCTCGAATGCATCCTGGTCGTCTATGTCACAGGGAACCCACGGCTTCATATAGGCAGCGCAAGTCGTAGTTCGCCTAGGACCATCGTTGAACAATGTATCTTTGACCACGTCGTATGTATCTCTGGCCTTTACCATGGTAATGCGGTACGGACCTAAATATTTGGGCTTCAGCTTCAAACCTCCTCCAAGTTGGGTTCTTTTAATAGCTACCAGATCACCGACTTTGTATATGGAAGCAGGTCTGCGACGTAAGTTGTAGGTCTTCTTATTTTCTTCTTGCATACGAAGGATCTGCTGCTTCGCTATATTCCGTAGATCATCTCTGTTGTCGTTAAAAATCTGAATCATCTCATCGTGTATTATTTCTTTCAGCTTAAGGTCGTCTTTTGTGTGCATCTTTGTACCAATCAGTAGTTCGAACGGCGTTGAATGTGTGCTTCTGCTGTACGTTGAGTTAATCGTTTGTTGTACTTTGCCGACAAACTTATACCATTTGCTAGGGTCTTCTATCGAAATCTTTGACAACACGGATATAATAACAGCGTTAAGGCGTTCGACTTGTCCGTTCGCTTGTGGAAGACCAGTCGTAACTGCGTGAAGTTCGATATTTTCTGCCTTGCAATACTCTTTAAACTCGTCAGAAGTAAACGCAGAACCTCTGTCAGAAATAATTTGAACTGGATTTCCAAAAATTAAACTTTGTTGTTGTAGTCTTGTGATTACTTCCTTCGTAGATGTCGTTTTCGTCGGGTACAACCAGCAAAATTTTGTAAAGCCATCGATAACTGCAAGAATGTGCTTATACTGCTTGTGAGTTGACTCTAAGGGTCCAAGAAAATCGATGTGGAACGTCTGAAAAGGCAGTTCTTCTTTTGGCAGTGGATGCAGTTCTCCTTCTTTTTTACCAAGGATTATAATGTCGTCGACGTATGGGATAGCCGTACCAGCACGGGTTAAATCACGAAAAATGGCATTAACGTGTCTCTGAAATACCCCAGGGGAGTTCGTCAATCCAAAAGGAACTTTTAAAAACTGGTACTGTCCGTTGTGTGTAACGAACGAGGTGAATCTCCGACTCTCTTTTTCAACATCTACATGGAAAAATCCATTCTTTAAATCGATTGTGCTGAAAACCGTTGCTCCTTGTAGCCGATCCAATGGATCTTCAATCAGGGGTAATGGAAAATGGTCTTTTACTATTACCTTGTTTATTCTTCTGTAGTCAATGCACAGACGTGGAGTGCCATCGCGTTTTTTTACTAATACGACCGGACTGCTGAATTCAGACTCGGATTGTTCTATTATTTCGTCTTTCAACCACTGATCGACTTGGTCATCGATTATGCACCGTTCAGCAAAAGCGAATCTGCGTGGTCTCGAATAAATTGGACTATTGTCTTTTAAAACAATACGCATTTCAACATTTGTCGATTTTAACTTTTCCGGCTTATAGTTTTTGATAAGTTTGTTCACTTCGCACTTTGTACTTTTCGATGCATTTGAGTCAATGTCAATTTCGTCGTTTTCGACCTTTATTCTCATTACCGAACTTAATTCCGTTTCATCGTTATATTTCCCGATTTGTACGCCATCGCGATTGATTTTTATTTCGGCTTGCTTACAAAAGTCTTCTCCCAAAATCACTTCATGATCTAGGAATTCAGATGATACCACTAAAAAACCCAAATCAAACTGTTCTTGGCTTACGCAAAGCCTTCCCGTAAACGAACCGATAGGTACCACTCTCTTTTTATCTCCGAAACCGTATAGAACTTTATCAACTTTAGCGAGCTTAGGTTTTTTCAAACGATTATAAATTGTTTCCGTTACGATATTGTATTTGCTACCAGTATCAAGCAAGGCTATACACTTTTCATTGTTGATTGATACTTCTTTACACATAAACATATGATCAGCTGATATTTTATTAGTATTACGAACATCTGTGCTATTTTCAGGCTTTTTATTTGGACAGTCTTTTGCTATGTGACCAAAATTATTGCAACCAAAACACTTTCTTCCTTTACTCTTATTGTCACAATTCTCAGATATATGTCCTTTTTGCCCACAGTTATAGCATTTTATACCACTTTCTTTATTTTCGTATTTCATTACACTTTCTTTTTTGATTTGAACGTTCTTAGACTCACTTTTTTGATTACTTGACTTTTCCCGCATTTTTTCATAACATTTTATTTTCTCTTTAAACTCTTTTAGGTTATTAGCATTGTACAATATTGCTTTGTTCATACTCAAGTCATTAATTCCGTCGATTACATACTGCATAAGAGCACTGTTCTCTATATTACCCCGTGATGCCATCTCTTTCATTTTCAATAAAAATTTTTGAACACTTTCACCTTTCTTTATTTTCCGTTCTGACAATTGCTTATGTAACTCCGCGCTATTTATTACTGTTTTAAATTCATTTAAAAGTGATTCTTTCAATGTCGACCAATTTTTAATTCCGCGTTCACTCAGAATAAACATTTTAGCAAGTCCTTTAATAGCTCTTTTAGCAAAAACAAATTTTTGTAAACTATCCCATTGCATCAAGTCAGCCATGTCTTCGAAATCCTCAATCCATACTTCAACTGATAAATTTTCATCGCCATGGAAAGGTCGTAAAGAGTCTTCAACGTCCCGAAAACTCAAAGCGAACCTCGGTGGTGGCATGTTGACATTCACTGCACCTTGCGTATCAATATTGTTGGCCACGACTGTAGAGTTTGCCCTATTCGTTTTGTTTCGCATATTTTCGTTTGTTGCAGCTGTTCTAAAATTCGTTTCGTCGCTCACTACTGACAACATTTCGTCTTCGTCTTGCATATTGCCTACATCTCCATCTCTTTCGCACTCATCGTCGTCATCTTCGTTTTGATCATTCTCTGTGTCAAGGTCAGCTAGCAAATTTACAGCTTGCAAATTGCGAAATAAATGGGAAGTTAGATTCGATTTATCATGCGATAAACCCAAAACGTTACAAATAATCACTAAATCGTTATTTGTTAAATTCTTTTCCACATAAGACACTTTACTTTTATATAAATCACTGTTGCAATCAAAATCAAACCCTTCAAACTTTCTTAGTCTTTGGCGATTTGCACGATCGCCTTCTTCTTCGTATATAAACTTGTGAAACAATGTAATATTAGATTTCTTTTCAGTTTTCAGTGCCTCTTGCACATTCACAAAGTCTTCAAGTTTGCTCATAGTTCTTTCTCTTACGCACACACACTAATATTGTACATACAAATATGTATATGTATATATACGTCGTTTGCCACGTCACCAGATAACTGTGGTATTCAAACAGTTTCGCGTCGTTCGTTGAAAACTTTTTCACCGTTTCTTTGCCGCTTTTTCGTCGTTAGCCGCCAATTTTTCGTCGTTTGATGCTAATTCTTATTCGTTTTCGCGCTTTTTTTTTTTTTTTTTTTGTCGTCGTTTGATTCCACTGTTGCGTCGTTTTGTGTATGTTTGTCTCTTTCTCACTCACTGATCTTACTTTTTTACTTCTTTATAAGTTGAGCCATGCCTTCTTTGTAGGTTGAGTCACGCCTATTTTGTAGGTTGAGCCCCCATATTTGTAGGAATTTGTCCTATTTAATATATTTATTTGTAGTATTTTAGTTTATTTTAATGTAAAACTATTTATTTGATTATTTTAATTAGATTTAGTTGGAAATTAGTCGTCTTTACTGCTTCGCGTCGTTACGTCTTTTTGCAACCGCTTTCGCTCGTCTCTTCGGTTCGACTGCCCGTCTTTCGCTCGTCTTTAGCTCAATTCGCCCCGCTCAGCAGAGTTGCCAGACCCAATCCCACAGAAGCCATACGAGCTGCTGGAACCATTCTATAAACGCCATTTTGAGTCTTCTACCCGCCATTTTGAGTCTATTAGCCGCCATTTTTAATATAGAAGCCATACAAGCTACTGGAACCATTCTACAGCCGTCATTTTCAGCCTTCTACCCGCCATTTTGAGTGTTTTAGCCGCTATCTTTGATAAAGAAGCCATACTATCTGGCGGAACCATTCTACATCCGCCATTTTGAGTCTTCTACCCGCAATTTTGAGTCTTTAAGTCGCTATCATCGATATAGAATCCATACTAGCTGCTGGAACCATTCTACATTTTACATTTTGAGTGTTCTACTCGTCATTTTGAGTCTTGTCGCCGCTATCTTTGATGTGGTTTTCATACTAGCTGCTGGAGCCATTCTAGAGCCGCCATTTTGAGTCTTCTATCCGCAATTTTATGTCTTTAAGTCGCTATCATCGATATAGAATCCTTACTAGCTGCTGGAACCATTCTACATTCTACATTTTGAGTCTTCTACTCGCCATTTTGAGTCTTTCTATCTTTGATATGGATTCCATACTAGCTGCTGGAGCCATTCTAGAGCTGTCATTTTGAGTCTTCTACCCGCCATACTAGCTGCTGGAGCCATTCTAGAGCCACCATTTTCAGCCCTTTAGCTGCCATCTTTAATATAGAAGCCATACAAGCTACTGGAACCATTCTACAGCCGTCATTTTCAGCCTTCTACCCGCCATTTTGAGTGTTTTAGCCGCTATCTTTGATAAAGAAGCCATACTATCTGCTGGAACCATTCTACAGCCTCCATTTTGAGTCATTAAGTCGCTATCATGGATATAGAATCCATACTAGCTGCTGACACCATTCTACAGCTGAGTCTTCTACCCGTCATTTTGAGTCTTTTAGCCGCCATCTTTAATATAGAAGCCATACAAGCTGCTGGACCCATTCTACAGCCGGCATTTTGAGTCTTTTAGCCGCCATCTTTAATATAACAGCCATACGAGCTGCTGGAACCATTCTATAAACGCCATTCAGAGTCTTCTACCCGCCATTTTGGTTCCTTTAGCCGCCATTTTGAGTTGTTTAGCCGCTATCTTTGATATAGAAGCCATACTATCTGCTGGAACAATTCTACAGCTGCCATTTTGGGTTTTCTACCTGCCATTTTGAGTCCTTTATCTTCTGGAACCATTCTACAGCCGCCATTTTGAGTCTCTAACCCGCAATTTTGAGTCTTTTAGCCGCTATCTTTGATATAGAAGCCATACTATCTGCTGGAACCATTCTACAGCTGCCATTTTGGGTTTTCTACCCGCCATTTTGAGTACAAGCTGCTGGAACCATTCTACAGCCGCCATGTTGAGTCTTCTACCCGCCATTTTGAGTCTTTTAACCGCCATCTTTAATTTAGAATCCAAACAAGCTGCTGGAACCATTTTACAGCCGCCATTTTGAGTCTTCTACCCGCCATTTTGAGTCTAAAAGTCGCTATCTTCGATATAAAATCCATACTAGCTGCTAAAACCATTCTACAGCTGCCAGTTTGAGTCTTTTAGCCGCTATCTTTAATATAGAAGCCATACGAGCTGCTGGACTTCTACCCGCCATTTAGTCTTTGCTGCTGGACCCATTCCACAGCCGCCAATTTGAGTCTTTTAGCCATCATCTTTAATATTGAATGCAAACGAGCTGCTGAAACTATTTTGAGTCTTTTAGCCGCCATTTTTAATATAGAAGCCATACTATCTGCTGAAACCATTCTACAGCCGCCATTTTGAGTCTTCTACCCTCCATTTTGAGTCTTTTAGCTACTATCTTTAATATAGAATCCAAACGAGCTGCTGGAACCATATTACAGCCGCCATTTTGAGTCTTCTACCCGCAAATTTGAATCCATTCTAGCTGCTAAAACCATTCTACAGCTGCCAGTTTGAGACTTTTAGCCGCTATCTTTAATATAGAAGCCATACGAGCTGCTGGACTTCTACCCGCCATTTAGTCTTTTAGCCGCCATTCTTTATATAGAATCCATACTAGCTGCTGGACCCATTCCACAGCCGCCATTTTGAGTCTTTTAGCCGCCATCTTTAATATAGAATCCAAACGATCTGCTGAAACCATTTTGAGTCTTTTAACCGCCATTTTTATATAGAAGCCTTACTAGCTAATGGAACCATTTTACAGCCGCCATTTTGAGTCTTTTAGCCGCCATCTTTAATATAGAAGCCATATGAGCTGCTGGAACCATTATACAGCTGCAATTTGAAGACTACTACACGCCATTTAGTCTTTTAGCCGCCATCTTTAATATAGCTGTCATTTTGAGTCCTTTAGCCGTCATCTTTAGTATAGAAGCTATACGAGCTGCTGGAACCATTCTACAGCCACCAGTTTGAGTCTTCTACACGTCTTCAAGTCTTCTAGAATCCATACTAGCTGCTGACACCATTCTACAGTTGCCATTTTGAGTCTTCTACCCGCCATTTTGAGTCGTTTAGCCGCTATCATTGATGTAGAAGCCATACTTTTTGCTGGAAGCATTCTACAGCCGCCATTTTGAATCTTCTACCCGCCATTTTGAGTCTTTAAGTCGCGATCATCGATATAGAATCCATACTAGCTGCTGACACCATTCTACAGCTGACATTTTGAGTCTTCTACCCGCCATTTTGAGTCGTTTAGCCGCTATCATTGATGTAGAAGCCATACTTTTTGCTGGAAGCATTCTACAGCCGCCATTTTGAGTCTTCTTTCCGCCATTTTGAGTCTTTAAGTTGCGATCATCGATATAGAATCCATACTAGCTGCTGACACCATTCTACAGCTGCCATTTTGAGTCTTCTACCCGCCATTTGGAGTCGTTTAGCCGCTATCATTGATGATCTTCTACCCGCCATACTAGCTGCTGGAGCCATTCTAGAGCCACCATTTTCAGCCCTTTAGCTGCCATCTTTAATATAGAAGCCATACAAGCTACTGGAACCATTCTACAGCCGTCATTTTCAGCCTTCTACCCGCCATTTTGAGTGTTTTAGCCGCTATCTTTGATAAAGAAGCCATACTATCTGCTGGAACCATTCTACAGCCTCCATTTTGAGTCATTAAGTCGCTATCATGGATATAGAATCCATACTAGCTGCTGACACCATTCTACAGCTGAGTCTTCTACCCGTCATTTTGAGTCTTTTAGCCGCCATCTTTAATATAGAAGCCATACAAGCTGCTGGACCCATTCTACAGCCGGCATTTTGAGTCTTTTAGCCGCCATCTTTAATATAACAGCCATACGAGCTGCTGGACCCATTCTATAAACGCCATTCAGAGTCTTCTACCCGCCATTTTGGTTCCTTTAGCCGCCATTTTTAATATAGAAGCCATACAAGCTGCTGGAACCATTCTACAGCAGTCATTTTTAGCCTTCTACCCGCCATTTTGAGTCTTTTAGCCGATATCTTTGATGTAGAAGCCATGCCATCTGCTGGAACCATTCTACAGCCTCCATTTTGAGTCATTAAGTCGCTATCATGGATATAGAATCCATACTAGCTGCTGACACCATTCTACAGCTGAGTCTTCTACCCGCCATTTTGAGTCTTTTAGCCGCCATCTTTAATATAGAAGCCATTCAAGCTGCTGGACCCATTCTACAGCCGTCATTTTGAATCTTTTAGCCGCCATCTTTTATATAACAGCCATACGAGCTGCTGGAACCATTCTATAAACGCCATTCAGAGTCTTCTACCCGCCATTTTGAGTCTTTTAGCCGCTATCTTTGATATAGAAGCCATACTAGCTGCTGGAACTATTCTACAGCCGCCATTTTGAGTCTTCTACCAGCAGTTTTGAGCCTTTAAGTCGCGATCATCGATATAGAACCAATACTAGCTGCTGAAAGTTTCTGCAGCTGCAATTTTGAGTCTTTTACTCGCCATTTTGAGTCTTTCAGCCACCATCTTTAATATATAATCCAAACGAGCTGCTGAACCCTTTCTACAGCCGTCATTTTCAGCCTTCTACCCGCCATTTTGAGTCTTTTAGCCGCCATCTTTAATATAGAAGCCATACGAAGTGCTGGAACCATTCTACAGCTGCCATTTAAAGACTTCTACCCGCCATTTAGTCCTTTAGCCGCCATCTTTAATATAGAAGCCATGACAACTGCTGGAACCATTGTACAGCCGCCATTTTGAGTCTTTTACCTGCCATTTTGAGTCTTTAGGTCGCTATCTTCGATATAGAACCAATACTAGCTGCTGGAAGTTTCTGCAGCTGCAATTTTGAGTCTTTTACCCGCCATTTTAAGTCTTTCAGCCGCCATCTTTAATATAGAATCCAAACGAGCTGCTGAAACCTTTCTACAGCCTTCATTTTCAGCCTTCTACCCGCCATTTTGAGTCTTTTAGCCGCTATCTTTGATATAGAAGCCATACTATCTGCTGGAACCATTCTACAGCCTCCATTTTGAGTCTTTAAGTCGCTATCTTCGATATAGAACCAATACTAGCTGCTGGAACCGTTCTGCAGCTGCCATTTTGAGTCTTTTACCCGCCATTTTGAGTCCTTTAGCCGTCACCTTTAATATAGAAGCCATACGAGCTGCTGGAAACCATTCTAGAAACGCCATTTTGAGTCTTCTACCCGCCATTTTGAGTCTTTTAGCCGCCATCTTTAATATAGAACCCATACAAGCTGCTAGAACCATTCTACAGCCGTCATTTTCAGCCCTTTAGCCGCCATCTTTAATATAGAAGCCATGCCATCTGCTGGAACCATTCTACAGCCGCCATTTTGAGTCTTCTACCCGCCATTTAGTCTTTTAGCCGCCATTTTTAATATAGAAGCCATACAAGCTACTGGAACCATTCTACAGCCGTCATTTCCAGCCTTCTACCCGCCATTTTGAGTGTTTTAGCCGCTATCTTTGATAAAGAAGCCATACTATCTGCCGGAACCATTCTACATCCGCCATTTTGAGTCTTCTACCCGCAATTTTGAGTCTTTAAGTCGCTATCATCGATATAGAATCCATACTAGCTGCTGGAACCATTCTACATTCTACATTTTGAGTCTTTTACCCGCCATTTTGAGTCTTTTAGCCGCTATCTTTGATATAGAAGCCATACTATCTGCTGGAACTATTTCACAGCCGCCATTTTGAGTCTTTTAGACGCCATCTTTAATATAGAAGCCATACGAAGTGCTGGAACCATTCTACAGCTGCCATTTGAAGACTTCTACCCGCCATTTAGTCCTGTAGCCGCCATCTTTAATATAGAAGCCATGACAACTGCTGGAACCATTCTACAGCCTCCATTTTGAGTCTTTTACCTGCCATTTTGAGTCTTTTAGCCGCTATCTTTGATATAGAAGCCATACTATCTGCTGGAACTATTCTACAGCGGCCATTTTGAGTCCCGCAATTTTGATTCTTTAAGTTGCTATCTTCGATATAGAATCCATACTAGCTGCTGAAACCATTCTACATTCTACATTTTGAGTGTTCTACTCGCCATTTTGAGTCTTTCTATCTTTGATATGGATTCCATACTAGCTGTTGGAGCCATTCTAGAGCCGCCATTTTGAGTTTTCTACACGCCATTTTGAGTCTTTAAGTCGCTATCTTTAATATAGAAGCCATACTAGCTAATGGAACCATTCTACAGCCGCCATTTTGAGTCTTCTACACGCAATTTTGAGTCTTTAAGTCGCTATCATCGATATAGAATCCATACTAGCTGCTGGAACCATTCTACATTCTACATTTTGAGTCTTTTACCCGCCATTTTGAGTCTTTTAGCCGCTATCTTTGATATAGAAGCCATACTATCTGCTGGAACTATTCCACAGCCGCCATTTTGAGTCTTTTAGCCGCCATCTTTAATATAGAAGCCATACGAAGTGCTGGAACCATTCTACAGCTGCCATTTAAAGGCTTCTACCCGCCATTTAGTCCTTTAGCCGCCATCTTTAATATAGAAGCCATGACAACTGCTGGAACCATTCTACAGCCGCCATTTTGAGTCTTCTACCTGCCATTTTGAGTCTTTTAGCCGCTATCTTTGATATAGAAGCCATATATCTGCTGGAACTATTCTACAGACACCATTTTGAGTCCCGCAATTTTGATTCTTTAAGTTGCTATCTTCGATATAGAATCCATACTAGCTGCTGAAACCTTTCTACAGCTGCCATTTTGAGTCTTCAACCCGCAATTTTGAGTCTTTAAGTCGCTATCTTCGATATAGAATCCATACTAGCTGCTGAAACCATTCTGCAGCTGCCATTTTGAGTCTTTTACCCGCCATTTTAAGTCCTTTAGCCGCCATCCTTAATATAGAAGCCATACGAGCTGCTGGCCATTCTGCAGCTGCCATTTTGAGTCTTTTACCCGCCATTATAAGTCCTTTAGCCGCCATCCTTAATATAGAAGCCATACGAGCTGCTGGAACCATTCTACATTCTACATTTTGAGTGTTCTACTCGCCATTTTGAGTCTTTCTATCTTTGCTATGGATTCCATACTAGCTGTTGGAGCCATTCTAGAGCCGCCATTTTGAGTCTTCTACACGCCATTTTGAGTCTTTAAGTCGCTATCTTTAATATAGAAGCCATACTAGCTAATGGAACCATTCTACAGCCGCCATTTTGAGTCTTCTACCCGCAATTTTGAGTCTTTAAGTCGCTATCATCGATATAGAATCCATACTAGCTGCTGGAACCATTCTACATTCTACATTTTGAGTCTTTTAGCCGCTATCTTTGATATAGAAGCCATACTATCTGCTGGAACTATTCCACAGCCGCCATTTTGAGTCTTTTAGCCGCCATTTTTAATATAGAAGCCATACGAAGTGCTGGAACCATTCTACAGCTGCCATTTAAAGACTTCTACCCGCCATTTAGTCCTTTAGCCGCCATCTTTAATATAGAAGCCATGACAACTGCTGGAACCATTCTACAGCCGTCATTTTGAGTCTTTTACCTGCAATTTTGAGTCTTTTAGCCGCTATCTTTGATATAGAAGCCATACTATCTGCTGGAACTATTCTACAGCCGCCATTTTGAGTCCCGCAATTTTGATTCTTTAAGTTGCTATCTTCGATATAGAATCCATACTAGCTGCTGAAACCTTTCTACAGCTGCAGCTTCTCCATTTTGAGTCTTCTACCCGCAATTTTGAGTCTTTAAGTCGCTATCTTCGATATAGAATCCATACTAGCTGCTGGAACCATTCTGCAGCTGCCATTTTGAGTCTTTTACCCGCCATTTTAAGTCCTTTAGCCGCCATCCTTAATATAGAAGCCATACGAGCTGCTGGAACCATTCTACATTCTACATTTTGAGTGTTCTACTCGTCATTTTGAGTCTTTCTATCTTTGATATGGATTCCATACTAGCTGTTGGAGCCATTCTAGAGCCGCCAATTTGAGTCTTCTACACGCCATTTTGAGTCTTTAAGTCGCTATCTTTAATATAGAAGCCATACTAGCTAATGGAACCATTCTACAGCCGCCATTTTGAGTCTTTTAGCCGCCATCTTTAAAAAGAAACCATACAAACTTCCATTCTACATCCGACATTTAGAATCTTCTACCTGGCTTTTTGAGTCTTTTAGTTGCTATCTTTAATATAGAAGCCACTCTAGCTAATGGAACCATTCTACAGCCGCCATTTTGAGTCTTTTAGCCGCCATCTTTAATATTGAAGCCATATCAGCTGCTGGAACCATTCTACAGCTGCAATTTGAAGACTTCCACCCGCCATTTAGTCTTTTAGCCGGCATCTTTAATATAGCCGTCATTTTGAGTCCTTTAGCCGTCATCTTTAATATAGAAGCTGCTGGAACCATTCTACAGCCGCCATTTTGAGTCTTTAAGTCGCTATCTTCATTTTCAGCCCTTTAGCCGCCATCTTTAATATAGAAGCCATGCCATCTGCTGGAACCATTCTACAGCCGCCATTTTGAGTCTTCTACCCGCCATTTAGTCTTTTAGCCGCCATTTTTAATATAGAAGCCATACAAGCTACTGGAACCATTCTACAGCCGTCATTTTCAGCCTTCTACCCGCCATTTTGAGTGTTTTAGCCGCTATCTTTGATAAAGAAGCCATACTATCTGCCGGAACCATTCTACATCCGCCATTTTGAGTCTTCTACCCGCAATTTTGAGTCTTTAAGTCGCTATCATCGATAGAGAATCCATACTAGCTGCTGGAACCATTCTACATTCTACATTTTGAGTCTTTTACCCGCCATTTTGAGTCTTTTAGCCGCTATCTTTGATATAGAAGCCATACTATCTGCTGGAACTATTCCACAGCCGCCATTTTGAGTCTTTTAGCCGCCATCTTTAATATAGAAGCCATACGAAGTGCTGGAACCATTCTACAGCTGCCATTTAAAGACTTCTACCCGCCATTTAGTCCTTTAGCCGCCATCTCTAATATAGAAGCCATGACATCTGCTGGAACCATTCTACAGCCGCCATTTTGAGTCTTTTACCTGCCATTTTGAGAATTTAAGTCGCTATCTTCGTTATAGAACCCATACTAGCTGCTGGAACTATTCTACAGCGGCCATTTTGAGTCTTTTTCCCGATACTTTGAGTCTTTTAGCCGCCATTTTTAATATAGCCGCCATTTTGAGTCTTTTAGCCGCCATTTTTAATATAGAAGCCATACAAGCTGCTGGAACCATTCTACAGCCGTAATTTTCAGCCTTCTACCCGCCATTTTGAGTCTTTTAGTCGCTATCTTTGATGTAGAAACCTTGCCATCTGCTGGAACCATTCTACATCCGCCATTTTGAGTCTTCTATCCGCAATTTTGAGTCTTTAAGTCGCTATCATCGATATAGAATCCATACTAGCTGCTGGAACCATTCTACATTCTACATTTTGAGTCTTTTACCCGCCATTTTGAGTCTTTTAGCCGCTATCTTTGATATAGAAGCCATACTATCTGCTGGAACTATTCTACAGCCGCCATTTTGAGTCTTTTAGCCGCCATCTTTAATATAGAAGCCATACGAAGTGCTGGAACCATTCTACAGCTGCCATTTGAAGACTTCTACCAGCCATTTAGTCCTTTAGCCGCCATCTTTAATATAGAAGCCATGACATCTGCTGAAACCATTCTACAGTCGCCATTTTGAGTCTTTTACCTGCCATTTTGAGTCTTTTAGCCGCTATCTTTGATATAGAAGCCATACTATCTGCTGGAACTATTCCACAGCCGCCATTTTGAGTCTTTTAGCCGCCATCTTTAATATAGAAGCCATGACATCTGCTGAAACCATTCTACATCCGCCATTTTGAGTCTTCTACTCGTCATTTTGAGTCTTGACGCCGCTATCTTTGTCATTTTCAGCCTTCTACCCGCCATTTTAAGTGTTTTAGCCGCTATCTTTGATAAAGAAGCCATACTATCTGCTGGAACCATTCTACATTCTACATTTTGAGTCTTTTACCCGCCATTTTGAGTCTTTTAGCCGCTATCTTTGATATAGAAGCCATACTATCTGCTGGAACTATTCTACAGCCGCCATTTTGAGTCTTTTAGCCGCCATCTTTAATATAGAAGCCATACGAAGTGCTGGAACCATTCTACAGCTGCCATTTGAAGACTTCTACCAGCCATTTAGTCCTTTAGCCGCCATCTTTAATATAGAAGCCATGACATCTGCTGAAACCATTCTACAGTCGCCATTTTGAGTCTTTTACCTGCCATTTTGAGAATTTAAGTCGCTATCTTCGATATAGAACCCATACTAGCTGCTGGAACCATTCTACAGCCGCCATTTTGAGTCTTCTACCCGCCATTTAGTCTTTTAGCCGGCATTTTTAATATAGAACCCATACAAGCTGCTGGAACCATTCTACAGCCGTCATTTTCAACCCTTTAGCCGCCATCTTTAATATAGAAGCCATGCCATCTGCTGGAACCATTCTACAGCTGCCATTTGAAGACTTCTACCCGCCATTTAGTCCTTTAGCCGTCATCTTTAATATAGAAGCCATGACATCTGCTGGAACCATTCTACAGCCGCCATTTTGAGTCTTCTACCCGCCATTTTGAGTCTTTTAGCCGCCATCTTTAATATAGAACCCATACAAGCTGCTGGAACCATTCTACAGCCGTCATTTTCAGCCCCCTAGCCACCATCTTTAATATAGAAGCCATGCCATCTGCTGGAACCATTCTACAGCCGCCATTTTGAGTCTTCTACCCGCCATTTAGTCTTTTAGCCGCCATTTTTAATATAGAAGCCATACAAGCTACTGGAACCATTCTACAGTCGTCATTTTCAGCCTTCTACCCGCCATTTTGAGTGTTTTAGCCGCTATCTTTGATATAGAAGCCATACTATCTGCCGGAACCATTCTACATCCGCCATTTTGAGTCTTCTACCCGCAATTTTGAGTCTTTAAGTCGCTATCATCGATATAGAATCCATACTAGCTGCTGGAACCATTCTACATTCTACATTTTGAGTCTTCTACTCAAAATTTTAATATAGAAGCCATACAAGCTACTGGAACCATTCTACAGCCGACATTTTCAGCCTTCTACCCGCCATTTTGAGTGTTTTAGCCGCTATCTTTGATAAAGAAGCCATACTATCTGCCGGAACCATTCTACATCCGCCATTTTGAGTCTTCTACTCGTCATTTTGAGTCTTGACGCCGCTATCTTTGTCATTTTCAGCCTTCTACCCGCCATTTTGAGTGTTTTAGCCGCTATCTTTGATAAAGAAGCCATACTATCTGCCGGAACCATTCTACATCCGCCATTTTGAGTCTTCTACTCGTCATTTTGAGTCTTGACGCCGCTATCTTTGTCATTTTCAGCCTTCTACCCGCCATTTTGAGTGTTTTAGCCGCTATCTTTGATAAAGAAGCCATACTATCTGCCGGAACCATTCTACATCCGCCATTTTGAGTCTTCTACTCGTCATTTTGAGTCTTGACGCCGCTATCTTTGTCATTTTCAGCCTTCTAACCGCCATTTTGAGTGTTTTAGCCGCTATCTTTGATAAAGAAGCCATACTATCTGCCGGAACCATTCTACAGCTGCCATTTGAAGACTTCTACCAGCCATTTAGTCCTTTAGCCGCCATCTTTAATATAGAAGCCATGACATCTGCTGAAACCATTCTACAGTCGCCATTTTGAGTCTTTTACCTGCCATTTTGAGAATTTAAGTCGCTATCTTCGATATAGAACCCATACTAGCTGCTGGAACCATTCTACAGCCGCCATTTTGAATCTTCTACCCGCCATTTAGTCTTTTAGCCGCCATTTTTAATATAGAACCCATACAAGCTGCTGGAACCATTCTACAGCCGTCATTTTCAACCCTTTAGCCGCCATCTTTAATATAGAAGCCATGCCATCTGCTGGAACCATTCTACAGCTGCCATTTGAAGACTTCTACCCGCCATTTAGTCCTTTAGCCGTCATCTTTAATATAGAAGCCATGGCATCTGCTGGAACCATTCTACAGCCGCCATTTTGAGTCTTCTACCCGCCATTTTGAGTCTTTTAGCCGCCATCTTTAATATAGAACCCATGCAAGCTGCTGGAACCATTCTACAGCCGTCATTTTCAGCCCCCTAGCCACCATCTTTAATATAGAAGCCATGCCATCTGCTGGAACCATTCTACAGCCGCAATTTTGAGTCTTCTACCCGCCATTTAGTCTTTTAGCCGCCATTTTTAATATAGAAGCCATACAAGCTACTGGAACCATTCTACAGTCGTCATTTTCAGCCTTCTACCCGCCATTTTGAGTGTTTTAGCCGCTATCTTTGATATAGAAACCATACTATCTGCCGGAACCATTCTACATCCGCCATTTTGAGTCTTCTACCCGCAATTTTGAGTCTTTAAGTCGCTATCATCGATATAGAACCAATACTAGCTGCTGGAAGTTTCTGCAGCTGCAATTTTGAGTCTTTTACCCGCCATTTTGAGTCTTTCAGCCGCCATCTTTAATATAGAATCCAAACGAGCTGCTGAAACCTTTCTACAGCCGTCATTTTCAGCCTTCTACCCGCCATTTTGAGTCTTTTAGCCGCTATCTTTAATATAGAATCCAAACGAGCTGCTGAAACCTTTCTACAGCCGTCATTTTCAGCCTTCTACCCGCCATTTTGAGTCTTTTAGCCGTCATCTTTAATATAGAAGCCATACGAGCTGCTATAAACCATTCTATAAACGCCATTTTGAGTCTTCTACCCGCCATTTTGCGTCTTTTATCTGCTGGAACCATTCTACAGCCTCCATTTTGAGTCTTTAAATCGCTATCTTCGATATAGAACCAATACTAGCTGCTGGAACCGTTCTGCAGCTGCCATTTTGAGTCTTTTACCCGCCATTTTGAGTCCTTTAGCCGTCATCTTTAATATAGAAGCCATACGAGCTGCTGGAAACCATTCTATAAACGCCATTTTGAGTCTTCTACCCGCCATTTTGCGTCTTTTAGCCGCTATCTTTAATATAGAACGCATACAAGCTGCTGGAACCATTCTACAGCCGTCATTTTCAGCCCTTTAGCCGAGATCTTTAATATAGAAGCCATGCCATCTGCTGGAACCATTCTACAGCCGCCATTTTGAGTCTTCTACCCGCCATTTAGTCTTTTAGCCGCCATTTTTAATATAGAAGCCATACAAGCTACTGGAACCATTCTATAGTCGTCATTTTTAGCCTTCTACCCGCCATTTTGAGTGTTTTAGCCGCTATCTTTGATATAGAAGCCATACTATCTGCCGGAACCATTGTACATCCGCCATTTTGAGTCTTCTACCCGCAATTTTGAGTCTTTAAGTCGCTATCTTCGTTATAGAACCCATACTAGCTGCTGGAACTATTCTACAGCGGCCATTTCGAGTCTTTTTCCCGATATTTTGAGTCTTTTAGCCGCCATTTTTAATATAGCCGCCATTTTGAGTCTTTTAGCCGCCATTTTTAATATAGAAGCCATACAAGCTGCTGGAACCATTCTACAGCCGTAATTTTCAGCCTTTTACCCGCCATTTTGAGTCTTTTAGCCGCCATCTTTAATATAGAAGCCATGACATCTGCTGAAACCATTCTACAGCCGCCATTTTGAGTCTTTTAGCCGCTATCTTTAATATAGAAGCCATGACATCTGCTGAAACCATTCTACAGCCGCCATTTTGAGTCTTTTACCTGCCATTTTGAGAATTTAAGTCGCTATCTTCGATATAGAACCCATACTAGCTGCTGGAACTATTCTACAGCCGCCATTTTGAGTCTTCTACCCGCCATTTAGTCTTTTAGCCGCCATTTTTAATATAGAACCCATACAAGCTGCTGGAACCATTCTACAGCCGTCATTTTCAGCCCTTTAGCCGCCATCTTTAATATAGAAGCCATGACATCTGCTGGAACCATTCTACAGCCGCCATTTTGAGTCTTTTACCTGCCATTTTGAGAATTTATTTATTTATTTGTACAATGTTAGCTTATAGATAAATCTATAGCTACAGGGAGGACAGCCATAGCTGCTAAGGCCTTCGGCTGGTTCATGTTTAGATATTCATTCTTTTAATATAATTCATACAATTTTCTTAGTCTAGAATATATTATTTTGCTATGCTAGCTTATCTTATAAGAGGTTCATAATATTGGTTAGATTGAGGTATTTTATAATTTCTTTTAGATTTTCAGGGGTTGGGTTGGATAGGAGTGCGATAAGGTTTTGGTTTGGGATATGGTTTCGAAAGCTTTGAAACACCGTGCATGTGTTCAAGATACGTTCTATATTCATAATAGAATTTGTGTTGCAGAATTTACAGTGGTTGGGATTATTTTGAAGGAATCGGTGTTCGTGTGTTAGTCTCGTATGTCCTAGTCGTAGCCTTATAAGTTTTATTTGGGTTTTTCTAGCTATTTGGCAAATTTCTAGTTTTTTAAGATAGTCATCAACATTGTATTTGTTATGTCTGTTTATCTCTTGATACCAGCATGATGTCTGTTGAATTAGTAGTGTATTTAGGTTGGAGAAGTGGTTTTTAATGTGTCTGTTTATGTCTGTTTTGTTATAATTGGGATGCGTAAAGAGGGGTGATATAGTCGCCGTTTTTGCTGCTTCATCAGCAAATTCGTTGCCCTTTATACCAACATGGCTAGGGACCCATAGGAGCATGATTTTAGGCTGTTGTGTGATTAGTGTTTTTCGAATTATGTCTGGGTAATATGTGTTGTTGTTGATATTTTGAATAGCTTCAATTGCTGACAACGAGTCAGAACAGATGTATACTTTGCCTTTTATCTTGGTGGCTATTATGGTTGCATCGAATATGGCAATGATTTCTGCCCAAAATACCGATGAGTATAGTGGCAGAATCCCCAATTTAAGAGTCTTGTTTTCTGTCGTAATTGAATACCCTGTTATACAGTTTTTCAGAGAACCGTCGGTGTATATAAATGTGTGATCGTTAAGCTTAAGCTTAATTTCTGCAAATTGTTTAGTGTAAATTTCATTGCTCGTGTGCCCTTTCTTAAAAACGTTCAAGTGTAGGTCGATTGTATTTGTGTTAATGAACCACGGAGGGTCTGACTTAGGTGTTTTTCCTATTGGGGTTGGTGTAATACCCAAATTGAAGCAAGAATTTATGCATTTTTGTAAGGTGGAATCTCTGTACGCCTTCCTATTATTTTTATTTATTTTATTTATTATTTCTTTAAGTGGGGTGTCGTACGAATTAAGGATTGGGTTAATCACTTTGGTCAAAAGCTGTTGCGTTCTGTTTTCAATGGTTGGGATGTTTGCTTCAAAATATAGATTATTTATTGGCGTCGAGCGGAAAGCGCCCAGAGCGACTCGCAGTGCTGTGTTTAGTGCGGTCTTTATTGGCTTGATTGTTGTCTTGGCGGCCCTACCATAGATCGGAAGGCCATAATCTATTTTTGAGAGGCATATGCTTTTAACTATTTGTACTAATGTGTATGTGTGGCAGTTAAATTTTGGGCTCGAGAGACATTTTAGAATATTAAGGGATTTATTTAACGACTTTTGCAAATTTTTTATGTGGGAATGCCATTTGTACTTGGCACTAAAGGAGAGTCCTAGCAATTTTAGTTTCTTGACGTTTTCTATGGTGGCTGATTGGGACGAGACTTGAGGGTGGCAATTCTGTTTTCTACAAATATGTAGGTGTTTACATTTTGTGAGAGACAGCGATGCAGTTTGGCACCAAGTGTCAATGTTTTCAAATAGATTGTCTAGTTTTATTGTACTTTGTTTTTCTTTATTGAGATCAACTAATATATTGTAGTCGTCTGCGTATGCGGTGAAGTTAATATTTTTGTGCCATGCTATTAACTCAGAGAGACTATTAAACGCTGTTAGAAACAGTATAACCGATAGTGGTGATCCTTGTGGAATACCGTTCCGAAGAGGCTTGCAATTTGAATAATTTTTATTGACGCACACTCTGATTTGCCTATTGGCCATGAAGTTTTTAATGAATTTTATTATTGTAGGGCCACATTGCCATTTTTTTAATTGATTAATAATGGTGTGGACTCCGACTTTATCAAACGCTTTGGCAAAATCTAACGAGACAAGTGATATGTGTCTTTTTGCTGAAAGGGATCTACTGATCAGAGCGTCTACAAGGAGTAGACAATCGGCAGTTGATCTTCCTTTTTGGAAGCCTATTTGATGGCTGTTAAGTAGTTTGTTTGTTGTGACAAACCACCATAGCCGCTTTGAAATTATCTTGTCCAGGACTTTTCCGATACATGAGTTTAGGCATATGGGTCTGTATGCTTCTATTGTAGTTTTGTCTTGTCCCGGCTTTAAAACTGGTATTATTGTGCTGATTTTATAAATCTGTGGGATATGTGTTTGTAGGATGCGGTTGAATAGAGTGACGATTCTATTTTTAAGTGGTGGTGATACATGTTGAATCATGCTGTAATTGATTTTGTCGAAACCTGGTGTATGTCCTTTAAGGCTGTTAAGTGCTGATGCGAATTCTAAGAAGCCTATCTCTTGTTCCATGAATTTGGCAGAGTTGTGTGGTGGGCTATAGGTGTGGGTAGTATTTGTTTTTTGTTTTGCTTCTACAAATGCAGAGGTGAATAGTTGGTCCTCTGATTGTCTAGACCAGTGGTTCGCAAAGGATGTTGCTATTTCTCCTGCGTCCGAATTCAATGTATTTGTGGTCGTGTCCTGCATGCAGTGGATTTGGGAAGATTTGTGGAGTCCGTTAAGTCTTCTTATTTTATTCCATATTGTTTCGGTGGTAGATCTAGGGGAAATGTCAGAGGTAAATTCATGTACACTTCGAGCTTTGCTCTCTCTAATTAATCTACGAAGTTGAGCATTAAGTTTTTTATATCTGATGATATTCTCTGTAGTCATGTCTCGATTAAGGGCTTTCCATGCTAGTATTTTTTTTTCCCTACTGTTAGCTATTTCCTTGTTCCACCAAGGTACGTTGTATTGACGTTTGGGTGGTTTACAGAGGGGGATACTTTTGTTTGCGCTTTGTAGGATAATTTTGTTGATGTTACTGGCTTCCTTATTAACATTTGGGGATATTGTTGTTATATTGTTAAGCTCGTCAGTCAGTCTTTCGAATTTATCCCAATTTGCTTGTTTTGTTAAAAATCTTTGTGTGTATCGTGTGTGAGTTTTGTATTGATCGTTCGAGAACATTTTTATGGTGATAGGGAAGTGATCACTTCCTTCGAGAGTGTCGCTGATGCTGAAGTCGCAGTTTATTTTAAGTTCTGCTGAGCAGAATGCAAGGTCTATGTGCGTGAATGTGTTGTGAGTAGAGAAGTGTGTGGGTTGACCATTGTTTAGGATGATATTGTTGTGGTCGTGAATAAATTTGGCTAAAATTTTACATCTGCGATTGCTAGAAGGTGAGCCCCAGTAACTGTTCCAACTGTTAAAGTCTCCTGTATAAAGGGTTGGGGTGCTTGTATTTGGGAATGCTGTTTCAAGGTCTACCAAAGAAATATATAGGCGGCAACAATATAAAACTTTTTTGCTGAGTGAATTTCGACTGTGATGGCATCAAATGATTGGCCGACGGAAATCAGTTTATGTTGAATTGACTTATGCACTAATATAGCCACGCCGCCCTTTGCTGTGGAGCAGGTAGTGTGGTGCATTGAAAAATTAGTTGGAATTGGAACTTGACTCAAGTTAGTTAGGTGGGTTTCTTGTAAAGAAATTATCTTTGGCTTGAACCGATTTATGAGGATTAATAACTCGTTGTAATTGTTTGAATACCCATTGAGGTTCCATTGCAAAATTGTTAGTGTCATGTTAAGTTTATAGAGTGATTAGATGTAGTGCTAGTTTAGATTTCGATCTTAAATTTTGACGTTGTTAGATTTTATGAGAGTTTTCAAAGAATTTGGAGACGGGTTAGTGTTCTTAGACTTAGTCATGCTTCTTGTTATGATACGTTTCGATCTAATAGATATATTATGTGGGAGTATGCTTGGGTTTTTAGACTTGCTGCTTGAACTTGGTTGGTCGTCTAGGGTGTCGGTTGACATGTCTTCGGGTTCCGATTCGTACTGAACTGCTTTTCGCTTAGTGCTTTCCGGGATTGTTAGGGTGGCGCTTCTGGTTTGTGTTGCATTGTCTTCTTGTTGCGATTGATTTTTATTGTTGTACAGGTGAGATTTTGCTACTGAAGAGTAGAGCGAGCCATCATGTGGGTGTCGTTTTTTGTAAATCGACCATGCTGTTCTATTGTCAACTTTTTCGTGAGCTTTTATGGCCTGCACTTCGAGGTAGGTGAGGAAGACTGGGCATTTTTTATCTCTGGGCTGATGATTATAAGTCGGTAATTTGTTGATTCGGCAATTTATGCAACTTGGCTCTTTGTCGCATATCTCTTGTGTTAGAGTATCAATATGTTCGTCTTGGCTACAATTGTTGCAGGTAGTTTTGTTGTTGCATTTTGCATGCTCTGGTAGATTGTGGAGGGCAAATGTAATAATTACGATGCCGGTTTCAGTAAGTACTCCATATTTTTTTGAAAGAATTTTTTTTATTTCTTGGACTTTTTGATCTTTTAAGTTCTCTAGGATGGTGTCTTCGTCTATACCTCTTAGCTCGTTAGAGTAGATTACGCCTTTAGTAACGTTTAAGGCTTTGTGCTCCTCTACTTTTATTGGGATGTCGTTTGGCATAACATTGAGCTTCAGTAGTTTGCTTGTTTGTGCAGGGTTTTTGGTTTGGACTAAAAGATTACCATCACGAGTTTTTTTGCACAGTTCAACTTCTCCTCCACAGGTATAATCAATTGTTTTTTTTATTATGAAGGGAGAAATGTTTGTCATATTTCCGTTGTCAGTTCGCGAAATGGTTAGAAATTTGCCATCACCAGACGGCGGATGTTTTCTCCAAATGTCCGGTGGCTCAGTCATATTGCTGGTTTTGCTGTAAAGCTGCACCGTTACTTGTTGATTCTTACACGTAAACAGTTATGTGTGTCAAAAAATAGAAAAAATGTTTGTTGTTTTTTTCTGACTTTGCTTTGTGCTTTGAGTGTTTATTGTCACCGAAAGTATGACCTACCGCAATTAGAGTCACAATTCAACTGAGATTTTGAGAATTTAAGTCGCTATCTTCGATATAGAACCCATACTAGCTGCTGGAACTATTCTACAGCGGCCATTTCGAGTCTTTTTCCCGATATTTTGAGTCTTTTAGCCGCCATTTTTAATATAGCCGCCATTTTGAGTCTTTTAGCCGCCATTTTTAATATAGAAGCCATACAAGCTGCTGGAACCATTCTACATTCTACATTTTGAGTCTTCTACTCGTCATTTTGAGTCTTGTCGCCGCTATCTTTGTCATTTTCAGCCTTCTACCCGCCATTTTGAGTGTTTTAGCCGCTATCTTTGATTAAGAAGCCATACTATCTGCTGAAACCATTCTACATCCGCCATTTTGAGTCTTCTACCCGCAATTTTGAGTCTTTAAGTCGCTATCATCGCTATAGAATCCATACTAGCTGCTGGAACCATTCTAAATTCTACATTTTGAGTCTTTTACCCGCTATTTTAGGTCTTTTAGCCGCTATCTTTGATATAGAAGCCATACTATCTGCTGGAACCATTCTACAGCCGTCATTTTCAGCCCTTTAGCCGCCATCTTTAATATAGAAGCCATGCCATCTGCTGGAACCATTCTACAGCTGCCATTTGAAGACTTCTACCCGCCATTTAGTCCTTTAGCCGACATTTTTAATATAGCCGCCATTTTGAGTCTTTTAGCCGCCAATTTTAATATAGAAGCCATACAAGCTGCTGGAACCATTCTACATTCTACATTTTGAGTCTTCTACTCGTCATTTTGAGTCTTGTCGCCGCTATCTTTGTCATTTTCAGCCTTCTACCCGCTATTTTGAGTGTTTTAGCGACTATCATCGATATAGAATCCATACTAGCTGCTGGAACCATTCTACAATCTACATTTTGAGTCTTTTACACGCCATTTTGATTCTTTTAGCCGCTATCTTTGATATAGAAGCCATACTATCTGCTGGAACCATTCTACAGCTGCCATTTGAAGACTTCTACCCGCCATTTAGTCCTTTAGCCGCCATCTTTAATATAGAAGCCATGACATCTGCTGGAACCATTCTGCAGCTGCCATTTTACCCGCCATTTTGAGTCATTAAGTCGCTATCATCGATATAGAACCCATTCTAGCTGCTGGAACCATTCTGCAGCTGCCATTTTACCCGCCATTTTGAGTCTTTTAGCAGCTATTTTTGATATAGAAGCCATACCATCTGCTGGAACTATTCTACAGCTGCCATTTTGAGTCTTCAACCCGCAATTTTGAGTCTTTAAGTCGCTATCTTCGATATAGAATCCATACTAGCTGCTGGAACCATTCTGCAGCTGCCATTTTGAGTATTTTACCCGCCATTTTAAGTCCTTTAGCCGCCATCCTTAATATAGAAGCCATACGAGCTGCTGGAACTATTCTACATTCTACATTTTGAGTGTTCTACTCGCCATTTTGAGTCTTTCTATCTTTGATATGGATTCCATACTAGCTGTTGGAGCCACTCTAGAGCCGCCATTTTGAGTCTTCTACACGCCATTTTGAGTCTTTAAGTCGCTATCTTTAATATAGAAGCCATACTAGCTAATGAAACCATTCTACAGCCGCCATTTTGAGTCTTTTAGCCGCCATCTTTAAAAAGAAACCATACAAACTTCCATTCTACATCCGACATTTTGAATCTTCTACCTGCCTTTTTGAATCTTTTAGTTGCTATCTTTAATATAGAAACCACTCTAGCTAATGGAACCATTCTACAGCCGCCATTTTGAGTCTTTTAGCCGCCATCTTTAATATTGAATCCATATGAGCTGCTGGAACCATTCTATAGCTGCAATTTGAAGACTTCCACCCGCCATTTTGAGTCTTTTAGCCGCTATCTTTGATATAGAAGCCATACAAGCTGCTGGAACCATTATACAGCCGTCATTTTCAGCCCTTTAGCCGCCATCTTTAATATAGAAGCCATGCCATCTGCTGGAACCATTCTACAGCCGCCATTTTGAGTCTTTTAGCCGCTATCTTTGATATAGAACCCATACTTGCTGCTGGAAACCATTCTATCAACGCCATTTTGAGTCTTCTACCCGCCATTTTGAGTCTTTTAGCCGCCATCTTTAATATAGAACCCATACAAGCTGCTGGAACCATTATACAGCCGTCATTTTCAGCCCTTTAGCCGCCATCTTTAATATAGAAGCCATGCCATCTGCTAGAACCATTCTACAGCCTCCATTTTGAGTCTTTAAGTCGCTATCTTCGATATAGAACCAATACTAGCTGCTGGAACCATTCTGCAGCTGCCATTTTGAGTTCTTTAGCCGTCATCTTTAATATAGAAGCCATACGAGCTGCTGGAAACCATTCTATCAACGCCATTTTGAGTCTTCTACCCGTCATTTTGAGTCTTTTAGCCGCCATCTTTAATATAGAACCCATACAAGCTGCTGGAACCATTATACAGCCGTCATTTTCAGCCCTTTAGCCGCCATCTTTAATATAGAAGCCATGCCATCTGCTGGAACCATTCTACAGCCGCCATTTTGAGTCTTTTAGCCGCTATCTTTGATATAGAACCCATACTTGCTGCTGAAACCATTCTGGAGCTGCCATTTTGAGTCTTCTACCACCCATTTTGAGTATTTTAGCCGCTATCTTTGATGTAAAGGCAATACTATCTGCTGCAACCATTCTGCAGCCGCCATTTTGAGTCTTTAAGTCGCTATTTTCGATATAGAAGCCATACAAGCTGCTGGAACCATTCTACAGCCGTCATTTTCAGCCTTCTAACCGCCATTTTGAGTCTTTAATTCGCTATCTTTGATATGGAAGCCATGCTATCTGCTGGAACCATTCTACAGCGGCCATTTCGAGTCTTTTTCCCGCCACTTTGAGTCTTTTAGCCGCCATTTTGAGTCTTTTAGCCGCTATCTTTGATATAGAAGCCATACTATCTGCTGGAACTATTCTACAGCCGCCATTTTGAGTCTTCTACCCGCTATTTTGAGTCTTTTAGCCGCCATCTTTAATATAGAAGCCATACGAGCTGCTGAAACCTTTCTACAGCTGCCATTTGAAGACTTCTACCCGCCATTTAGTCCTTTAGCCGCCACGTTTAAAATAGAAGCCATGACATCTGCTGGAACCAATCTACAGCCGCCATTTTGAGTCTTCTAACCGCCATTTTGAGTCTTTAATTCGCTATCTTTGATATGGAAGCCATGCTATCTGCTGGAACCATTCTACAGCGGCCATTTCGAGTCTTTTTCCCGCCCAGTTGAGTCTTTTAGCCGCCATTTTGAGTCTTTTAGCCGCCATTTTGAGTCTTTTAGCCGCCATCTTTAATATGGAAGCCATACGAGCTTCTGGAACTATTCTACAGCTGCCATTTGAAGACTTCTAGCCGCCATTTAGTCCTTTAGCCGCCATCTTTAATATAGAAGCCATGACATCTGCTGGAACCATTCTACAGCCGCCATTTTGAGTCTTTTACCCGCCATTTTGAGAATTTAAGTCGCTATCTTCGATATAGAACCAATACTAGCTGCTGGAACCATTCTACAGCCGCCATTTTGAGTCTTCTACCCGCTATTTTGAGTCTTTTAGCCGCCATTTTTAATATAGAAGCCATATGAGCTGCTGGAACCTTTCTACAGCTGCCATTTGAAGACTTCTACCCGCCATTTAGTCCTTTAACCGCCACCTTTAATATAGAAGCCATGACATCTGCTGGAACCACTGCTGGAACCATTCTACAGCGGCCATTTCGGGTCTTTTTCCCGCCATTTTGAGTATTTTAGCCGCTATCTTTGATATAGAAGCCATACAAGCTGCTGGAACCATTCTACAGCCGCCATTTTGAGTCTTCTAACCGCCATTTTGAGTCTTTAGTTCGCTATTTTTGATATGGAAGCCATGCTATCTGCTGGAACCATTCTACAGCGGCCATTTCGAGTCTTTTTCCCGCCATTTTGAGTCTTTTAGCCGCCATTTTGAGTCTTTTAGCCGCTATCTTTGATATAGAAGCCATACTATCTGCTGGAACCATTCTACAGCCGCCATTTTGAGTCTTCTAACCGCCATTTTGAGTCTTTAATTCGCTATCTTTGATATGGAAGCCATGCTATCTGCTGGAACCATTCTACAGCGGCCATTTCGGGTCTTTTTCCCGCCATTTTGAGTCTTTTTCCCGCCATTTTGAGTCTTTTTCCCGCCATTTTGAGTCTTTTAGCCGCTATCTTTGATATAGAAGCCATACAAGCTGCTGGAACCATTCTACAGCCGCCATTTTGAGTCTTCTAACCGCCATTTTGAGTCTTTAATTCGCTATTTTTGATGTGGAAGCCATGCTATCTGCTGGAACCATTCTACAGCGGCCATTTCGAGTCTTTTTCCCGCCATTTTGAGTCTTTTAGCCGCTATCTTTGATATAGAAGCCATACTATCTGCTGGAACCATTCTACAGCCGCCATTTTGAGTCTTTTAGCCGCCATCTTTAATATGGAAGCCATACGAGCTTCTGGAACTATTCTACAGCTGCCATTTGAAGACTTCTACCCGCCATTTAGTCCTTTAGCCGCCATCTTTAATATAGAAGCCATGACATCTGCTGGAACCATTCTACAGCCGTCATTTTCAGCCTTCTAACCGCCATTTGGAGTCTTTTAGCCGCCATTTTGAGTATAGAAGACATACAAGCTGCTGGAACCATTCTACAGCCGCCATTTTGGGTCTCTTAGCCGCCATCTTTAATATGGAATCCATACGAGCTTCTGGAACTATTCTACAGCTGCCATTTGAAGACTTCTACCCGCCATTTAGTCCTTTAGCCGCCATCTTTAATATAGAAGCCATGACATCTGCTGGAACCATTCTACAGCCGTCATTTTCAGCCTTCTAACCGCCATTTGGAGTCTTTTAGCCGCCATTTTGAGTATAGAAGACATACAAGCTGCTGGAACCATTCTACAGCCGCCATTTTGAGTCTTTTACCCGCCATTTTGAGAATTTAAGTCGCTATCTTCGATATAGAACCCATACTAGCTGCTGGAACCATTCTACAGCTGCTATTTTGAGTCTTCTTCCCGCTATTTTGAGTCTTTTAGCCGCCATCTTTAATATAGAAGCCATACGAGCTGCTGGAACCTTTCTACAGCTGCCATTTGAAGACTTCTACCCGCCATTTAGTCCTTTAGCCGCCACCTTTAATATAGAAGCCATGACATCTGCTGGAACCATTCTTCAGCCGCCATTTTGAGTCTTCTAACCGCCATTTTGAGTCTTTAATTCGCTATCTTTGATATGGAAGCCATGCTATCTGCTGGAACCATTCTACAGCGGCCATTTCGAGTCTTTTTCCCGCCATTTTGAGTCCTTTAGCCGCTATTTTGATTCTTTTAGCCGCTATCTTTGATATGGAAGCCATGCTATCTGCTGGAACCATTCTACAGCGGCCATTTCGGGTCTTTTTCCCGCCATTTTGAGTCTTTTTCCCGCCATTTTGAGTCTTCTAGCCGCTATCTTTGATATAGAAGCCATACAAGCTGCTGGAACCATTCTACAGCCGCCATTTTGAGTCTTCTAACCGCCATTTTGAGTCTTTAATTCGCTATCTTTGATATGGAAGCCATGCTATCTGCTGGAACCATTCTACAGCGGCCATTTCGAGTCTTTTTCCCGCCATTTTGAGTCTTTTAGCCGCCATTTTGAGTCTTTTAGCCGCTATCTTTGATATAGAAGCCATAATATCTGCTGGAACCATTCTACAAACGCCATTTAGAGTCATCTACCCGCCATTTGAGTCCTTTAGCCGCCATTTTTAATATAGAAGCCATACAAGCTGCTGAAACCATTCTACAGCCGTCATTTTCAGCTTTCTACCCGCCATTTTGAGTCTTTTAGCCGATATCTTTGATGTAGAAGCCATGCCATCTGCTGGAACCATTCTACAGCCTCCATTGTGAGTCATTAAGTCGCTATCTTCGATATAGAAGCCATACAAGCTGCTGGAACCATTCTACAGCCGTCATTTTCAGCCTTCTAACCGCCATTTTGAGTCTTTAATTCGCTATCTTTGATATGGAAGCCATGCTATCTGCTGGAACCATTCTACAGCGGCCATTTCGAGTCTTTTTCCCGCCACTTTGAGTCTTTTAGCCGCCATTTTAAGTCTTTTAGCCGAAATCTTTGATGTAGAAGCCATGCCATCTGCTGGAACCATTCTACAGCCTCCATTTTGACTCTTTAAGTCGCTATCTTCGATATAGAAGCCATACAAGCTGCTGGAACCATTCTATAGCCGTCATTTTCAGCCATCTAACCGCCATTTTGAGTCTTTAATTCGCTATCTTTGATATGGAAGCCATGCTATGTGCTGGAACCATTCTACAGCGGCCATTTCGAGTCTTTTTCCCGACACTTTGAGTCTTTTAGCCGCCATTTTGAGTCTTTAAGCCGCTATCTTCGACATAGAACCAATACTAGCTGCTGGAACCATTCTGCAGCTGCCATTTTGACTATTTTACCCGCCATTTTGAGTCCTTTAGCCCTCATCTTTAATATAGAAGCCATACGGGCTGCTGGAAACATTCTATAAACGCCATTTAGAGTCTTCTTCACGCCATTTTGAGTCTTTTAGCCGCCATCTTTTATAAAGAAGCCATACAAGCTGCTGGAACCATTCTACAGCCGTCATTTTCAGCCTTCTACCCGCCATTTTGAGTCTTTTAGCCGATATCTTTGATGTAGAAGCCATGCCATCTGCTGGAACCATTCTACAGCCTCCATTTTGAGTCTTTAAGTCGCTATCTTCGATATAGAAGCCATACAAGCTGCTGGAACCATTCTATAGCCGTCATTTTCAGCCATCTAACCGCCATTTTGAGTCTTTAATTCGCTATCTTTGATATGGAAGCCATGCTATCTGCTGGAACCATTCTACAGCGGCCATTTCGAGTCTTTTTCCCGACACTTTGAGTCTTTTAGCCGCCATTTTGAGTCTTTAAGCCGCTATCTTCGACATAGAACCAATACTAGCTGCTGGAACCATTCTGCAGCTGCCATTTTGACTATTTTACCCGCCATTTTGAGTCCTTTAGCCCTCGTCTTTAATATAGAAGCCATACGGGCTGCTGGAACCATTCTATAAACGCCATTTAGAGTCTTCTTCACGCCATTTTGAGTCTTTTAGCCGCCATCTTTTATAAAGAAGCCATACAAGCTGCTGGAACCATTCTACAGCCGTCATTTTCAGCCTTCTACCCGCCATTTTGAGTCTTTTAGCCGATATCTTTGATGTAGAAGCCATGCCATCTGCTGGAACCATTCTACAGCCTCCATTTTGAGTCTTTAAGTCGCTATCTTCGATATAGAAGCCATACAAGCTGCTGGAACCATTCTACAGCCGTCATTTTCAGCCTTCTAACCGCCATTTTGAGTCTTTAATTCGCTATCTTTGATATGGAAGCCATGCTATCTGCTGGAACCATTCTACATCCGCCATTTTGAGTCTTCTACCCGCAATTTTGAGTCTTTAAGTCGCTATCATCGCTATAGAATCCATACTAGCTGCTGGAACCATTCTAAATTCTACATTTTGAGTCTTTTACCCGCTATTTTAAGTCTTTTAGCCGCTATCTTTGATATAGAAGCCATACTATCTGCTGGAACCATTCTACAGCCGTCATTTTCAGCCCTTTAGCCGCCATCTTTAATATAGAAGCCATGCCATCTGCTGGAACCATTCTACAGCTGCCATTTGAAGACTTCTACCCGCCATTTAGTCCTTTAGCCGACATTTTTAATATAGCCGCCATTTTGAGTCTTTTAGCCGCCAATTTTAATATAGAAGCCATACAAGCTGCTGGAACCATTCTACATTCTACATTTTGAGTCTTCTACTCGTCATTTTGAGTCTTGTCGCCGCTATCTTTGTCATTTTCAGCCTTCTACCCGCCATTTTGAGTGTTTTAGCGACTATCATCGATATAGAATCCATACTAGCTGCTGGAACCATTCTACAATCTACATTTTGAGTCTTTTACACGCCATTTTGATTCTTTTAGCCGCTATCTTTGATATAGAAGCCATACTATCTGCTGGAACCATTCTACAGCTGCCATTTGAAGACTTCTACCCGCCATTTAGTCCTTTAGCCGCCATCTTTAATATAGAAGCCATGACATCTGCTGGAACCATTCTGCAGCTGCCATTTTACCCGCCATTTTGAGTCATTAAGTCGCTATCATCGATATAGAACCCATTCTAGCTGCTGGAACCATTCTGCAGCTGCCATTTTACCCGCCATTTTGAGTCTTTTAGCAGCTATTTTTGATATAGAAGCCATACCATCTGCTGGAACTATTCTACAGCTGCCATTTTGAGTCTTCAACCCGCAATTTTGAGTCTTTAAGTCGCTATCTTCGATATAGAATCCATACTAGCTGCTGGAACCATTCTGCAGCTGCCATTTTGAGTATTTTACCCGCCATTTTAAGTCCTTTAGCCGCCATCCTTAATATAGAAGCCATACGAGCTGCTGGAACTATTCTACATTCTACATTTTGAGTGTTCTACTCGCCATTTTGAGTCTTTCTATCTTTGATATGGATTCCATACTAGCTGTTGGAGCCACTCTAGAGCCGCCATTTTGAGTCTTCCAAACGCCATTTTGAGTCTTTAAGTCGCTATCTTTAATATAGAAGCCATACTAGCTAATGAAACCATTCTACAGCCGCCATTTTGAGTCTTTTAGCCGCCATCTTTAAAAAGAAACCATACAAACTTCCATTCTACATCCGACATTTTGAATCTTCTACCTGCCTTTTTGAATCTTTTAGTTGCTATCTTTAATATAGAAACCACTCTAGCTAATGGAACCATTCTACAGCCGCCATTTTGAGTCTTTTAGCCGCCATCTTTAATATTGAATCCATATGAGCTGCTGGAACCATTCTATAGCTGCAATTTGAAGACTTCCACCCGCCATTTTGAGTCTTTTAGCCGCTATCTTTGATATAGAAGCCATACAAGCTGCTGGAACCATTATACAGCCGTCATTTTCAGCCCTTTAGCCGCCATCTTTAATATAGAAGCCATGCCATCTGCTGGAACCATTCTACAGCCGCCATTTTGAGTCTTTTAGCCGCTATCTTTGATATAGAACCCATACTTGCTGCTGGAAACCATTCTATCAACGCCATTTTGAGTCTTCTACCCGCCATTTTGAGTCTTTTAGCCGCCATCTTTAATATAGAACCCATACAAGCTGCTGGAACCATTATACAGCCGTCATTTTCAGCCCTTTAGCCGCCATCTTTAATATAGAAGCCATGCCATCTGCTAGAACCATTCTACAGCCTCCATTTTGAGTCTTTAAGTCGCTATCTTCGATATAGAACCAATACTAGCTGCTGGAACCATTCTGCAGCTGCCATTTTGAGTTCTTTAGCCGTCATCTTTAATATAGAAGCCATACGAGCTGCTGGAAACCATTCTATCAACGCCATTTTGAGTCTTCTACCCGTCATTTTGAGTCTTTTAGCCGCCATCTTTAATATAGAACCCATACAAGCTGCTGGAACCATTATACAGCCGTCATTTTCAGCCCTTTAGCCGCCATCTTTAATATAGAAGCCATGCCATCTGCTGGAACCATTCTACAGCCGCCATTTTGAGTCTTTTAGCCGCTATCTTTGATATAGAACCCATACTTGCTGCTGAAACCATTCTGGAGCTGCCATTTTGAGTCTTCTACCACCCATTTTGAGTATTTTAGCCGCTATCTTTGATGTAAAGGCAATACTATCTGCTGCAACCATTCTGCAGCCGCCATTTTGAGTCTTTAAGTCGCTATTTTCGATATAGAAGCCATACAAGCTGCTGGAACCATTCTACAGCCGTCATTTTCAGCCTTCTAACCGCCATTTTGAGTCTTTAATTCGCTATCTTTGATATGGAAGCCATGCTATCTGCTGGAACCATTCTACAGCGGCCATTTCGAGTCTTTTTCCCGCCCATTTGAGTCTTTTAGCCGCCATTTTGAGTCTTTTAGCCGCCATTTTGAGTCTTTTAGCCGCTATCTTTGATATAGAAGCCATACTATCTGCTGGAACCAATCTACAGCCGCCATTTTGAGTCTTTTACCCGCCATTTGGAGTCTTTTAGCCGCCATTTTGAGTATAGAAGCCATACAAGCTGCTGGAACCATTCTACAGCCGCCATTTTGGGTCTTTTAGCCGCCATCTTTAATATGGAAGCCATACGAGCTTCTGGAACTATTCTACAGCTGCCATTTGAAGACTTCTAGCCGCCATTTAGTCCTTTAGCCGCCATCTTTAATATAGAAGCCATGACATCTGCTGGAACCATTCTACAGCCGCCATTTTGAGTCTTTTACCCGCCATTTTGAGAATTTAAGTCGCTATCTTCGATATAGAACCAATACTAGCTGCTGGAACCATTCTACAGCCGCCATTTTGAGTCTTCTACCCGCTATTTTGAGTCTTTTAGCCGCCATTTTTAATATAGAAGCCATATGAGCTGCTGGAACCTTTCTACAGCTGCCATTTGAAGACTTCTACCCGCCATTTAGTCCTTTAACCGCCACCTTTAATATAGAAGCCATGACATCTGCTGGAACCACTGCTGGAACCATTCTACAGCGGCCATTTCGGGTCTTTTTCCCGCCATTTTGAGTATTTTAGCCGCTATCTTTGATATAGAAGCCATACAAGCTGCTGGAACCATTCTACAGCCGCCATTTTGAGTCTTCTAACCGCCATTTTGAGTCTTTAGTTCGCTATTTTTGATATGGAAGCCATGCTATCTGCTGGAACCATTCTACAGCGGCCATTTCGAGTCTTTTTCCCGCCATTTTGAGTCTTTTAGCCGCCATTTTGAGTCTTTTAGCCGCTATCTTTGATATAGAAGCCATACTATCTGCTGGAACCATTCTACAGCCGCCATTTTGAGTCTTCTAACCGCCATTTTGAGTCTTTAATTCGCTATCTTTGATATGGAAGCCATGCTATCTGCTGGAACCATTCTACAGCGGCCATTTCGGGTCTTTTTCCCGCCATTTTGAGTCTTTTTCCCGCCATTTTGAGTCTTTTTCCCGCCATTTTGAGTCTTTTAGCCGCTATCTTTGATATAGAAGCCATACAAGCTGCTGGAACCATTCTACAGCCGCCATTTTGAGTCTTCTAACCGCCATTTTGAGTCTTTAATTCGCTATTTTTGATGTGGAAGCCATGCTATCTGCTGGAACCATTCTACAGCGGCCATTTCGAGTCTTTTTCCCGCCATTTTGAGTCTTTTAGCCGCTATCTTTGATATAGAAGCCATACTATCTGCTGGAACCATTCTACAGCCGCCATTTTGAGTCTTTTAGCCGCCATCTTTAATATGGAAGCCATACGAGCTTCTGGAACTATTCTACAGCTGCCATTTGAAGACTTCTACCCGCCATTTAGTCCTTTAGCCGCCATCTTTAATATAGAAGCCATGACATCTGCTGGAACCATTCTACAGCCGTCATTTTCAGCCTTCTAACCGCCATTTGGAGTCTTTTAGCCGCCATTTTGAGTATAGAAGACATACAAGCTGCTGGAACCATTCTACAGCCGCCATTTTGGGTCTCTTAGCCGCCATCTTTAATATGGAATCCATACGAGCTTCTGGAACTATTCTACAGCTGCCATTTGAAGACTTCTACCCGCCATTTAGTCCTTTAGCCGCCATCTTTAATATAGAAGCCATGACATCTGCTGGAACCATTCTACAGCCGTCATTTTCAGCCTTCTAACCGCCATTTGGAGTCTTTTAGCCGCCATTTTGAGTATAGAAGACATACAAGCTGCTGGAACCATTCTACAGCCGCCATTTTGAGTCTTTTACCCGCCATTTTGAGAATTTAAGTCGCTATCTTCGATATAGAACCCATACTAGCTGCTGGAACCATTCTACAGCTGCTATTTTGAGTCTTCTTCCCGCTATTTTGAGTCTTTTAGCCGCCATCTTTAATATAGAAGCCATACGAGCTGCTGGAACCTTTCTACAGCTGCCATTTGAAGACTTCTACCCGCCATTTAGTCCTTTAGCCGCCACCTTTAATATAGAAGCCATGACATCTGCTGGAACCATTCTTCAGCCGCCATTTTGAGTCTTCTAACCGCCATTTTGAGTCTTTAATTCGCTATCTTTGATATGGAAGCCATGCTATCTGCTGGAACCATTCTACAGCGGCCATTTCGAGTCTTTTTCCCGCCATTTTGAGTCCTTTAGCCGCTATTTTGATTCTTTTAGCCGCTATCTTTGATATGGAAGCCATGCTATCTGCTGGAACCATTCTACAGCGGCCATTTCGGGTCTTTTTCCCGCCATTTTGAGTCTTTTTCCCGCCATTTTGAGTCTTCTAGCCGCTATCTTTGATATAGAAGCCATACAAGCTGCTGGAACCATTCTACAGCCGCCATTTTGAGTCTTCTAACCGCCATTTTGAGTCTTTAATTCGCTATCTTTGATATGGAAGCCATGCTATCTGCTGGAACCATTCTACAGCGGCCATTTCGAGTCTTTTTCCCGCCATTTTGAGTCTTTTAGCCGCCATTTTGAGTCTTTTAGCCGCTATCTTTGATATAGAAGCCATAATATCTGCTGGAACCATTCTACAAACGCCATTTAGAGTCATCTACCCGCCATTTGAGTCCTTTAGCCGCCATTTTTAATATAGAAGCCATACAAGCTGCTGGAACCATTCTACAGCCGCCATTTTGAGTCTTCTAACCGCCATTTTGAGTCTTTAATTCGCTATTTTTGATGTGGAAGCCATGCTATCTGCTGGAACCATTCTACAGCCTCCATTTTGAGTCTTTAAGTCGCTATCTTTGATATAGAAGCCATACAAGCTGCTGGAACCATTATACAGCCGTCATTTTCAGCCCTTTAGCCGCCATCTTTAATATAGAAGCCATGCCATCTGCTGGAACCATTCTACAGCCGCCATTTTGAGTCTTTTAGCCGCTATCTTTGATATAGAACCCATACTTGCTGCTGGAAACCATTCTATCAACGCCATTTTGAGTCTTCTACCCGCCATTTTGAGTCTTTTAGCCGCCATCTTTAATATAGAACCCATACAAGCTGCTGGAACCATTATACAGCCGTCATTTTCAGCCCTTTAGCCGCCATCTTTAATATAGAAGCCATGCCATCTGCTAGAACCATTCTACAGCCTCCATTTTGAGTCTTTAAGTCGCTATCTTCTATATAGAACCAATACTAGCTGCTGGAACCATTCTGCAGCTGCCATTTTGAGTTCTTTAGCCGTCATCTTTAATATAGAAGCCATACGAGCTGCTGGAAACCATTCTATCAACGCCATTTTGAGTCTTCTACCCGTCATTTTGAGTCTTTTAGCCGCCATCTTTAATATAGAACCCATACAAGCTGCTGGAACCATTATACAGCCGTCATTTTCAGCCCTTTAGCCGCCATCTTTAATATAGAAGCCATGCCATCTGCTGGAACCATTCTACAGCCGCCATTTTGAGTCTTTAGCCGCTATCTTTGATATAGAACCCATACTTGCTGCTGAAACCATTCTGGAGCTGCCATTTTGAGTCTTCTACCACCCATTTTGAGTATTTTAGCCGCTATCTTTGATGTAAAGGCAATACTATCTGCTGCAACCATTCTGCAGCCGCCATTTTGAGTCTTTAAGTCGCTATTTTCGATATAGAAGCCATACAAGCTGCTGGAACCATTCTACAGCCGTCATTTTCAGCCTTCTAACCGCCATTTTGAGTCTTTAATTCGCTATCTTTGATATGGAAGCCATGCTATCTGCTGGAACCATTCTACAGCGGCCATTTCGAGTCTTTTCCCGCCCATTTGAGTCTTTTAGCCGCCATTTTGAGTCTTTTAGCCGCCATTTTGAGTCTTTTAGCCGCTATCTTTGATATAGAAGCCATACTATCTGCTGGAACCAATCTACAGCCGCCATTTTGAGTCTTTTACCCGCCATTTGGAGTCTTTTAGCCGCCATTTTGAGTATAGAAGCCATACAAGCTGCTGGAACCATTCTACAGCCGCCATTTTGGGTCTTTTAGCCGCCATCTTTAATATGGAAGCCATACGAGCTTCTGGAACTATTCTACAGCTGCCATTTGAAGACTTCTAGCCGCCATTTAGTCCTTTAGCCGCCATCTTTAATATAGAAGCCATGACATCTGCTGGAACCATTCTACAGCCGCCATTTTGAGTCTTTTACCCGCCATTTTGAGAATTTAAGTCGCTATCTTCGATATAGAACCAATACTAGCTGCTGGAACCATTCTACAGCCGCCATTTTGAGTCTTCTACCCGCTATTTTGAGTCTTTTAGCCGCCATTTTTAATATAGAAGCCATATGAGCTGCTGGAACCTTTCTACAGCTGCCATTTGAAGACTTCTACCCGCCATTTAGTCCTTTAACCGCCACCTTTAATATAGAAGCCATGACATCTGCTGGAACCACTGCTGGAACCATTCTACAGCGGCCATTTCGGGTCTTTTTCCCGCCATTTTGAGTATTTTAGCCGCTATCTTTGATATAGAAGCCATACAAGCTGCTGGAACCATTCTACAGCCGCCATTTTGAGTCTTCTAACCGCCATTTTGAGTCTTTAGTTCGCTATTTTTGATATGGAAGCCATGCTATCTGCTGGAACCATTCTACAGCGGCCATTTCGAGTCTTTTTCCCGCCATTTTGAGTCTTTTAGCCGCCATTTTGAGTCTTTTAGCCGCTATCTTTGATATAGAAGCCATACTATCTGCTGGAACCATTCTACAGCCGCCATTTTGAGTCTTCTAACCGCCATTTTGAGTCTTTAATTCGCTATCTTTGATATGGAAGCCATGCTATCTGCTGGAACCATTCTACAGCGGCCATTTCGGGTCTTTTTCCCGCCATTTTGAGTCTTTTTCCCGCCATTTTGAGTCTTTTTCCCGCCATTTTGAGTCTTTTAGCCGCTATCTTTGATATAGAAGCCATACAAGCTGCTGGAACCATTCTACAGCCGCCATTTTGAGTCTTCTAACCGCCATTTTGAGTCTTTAATTCGCTATTTTTGATGTGGAAGCCATGCTATCTGCTGGAACCATTCTACAGCGGCCATTTCGAGTCTTTTTCCCGCCATTTTGAGTCTTTTAGCCGCTATCTTTGATATAGAAGCCATACTATCTGCTGGAACCATTCTACAGCCGCCATTTTGAGTCTTTTAGCCGCCATCTTTAATATGGAAGCCATACGAGCTTCTGGAACTATTCTACAGCTGCCATTTGAAGACTTCTACCCGCCATTTAGTCCTTTAGCCGCCATCTTTAATATAGAAGCCATGACATCTGCTGGAACCATTCTACAGCCGTCATTTTCAGCCTTCTAACCGCCATTTGGAGTCTTTTAGCCGCCATTTTGAGTATAGAAGACATACAAGCTGCTGGAACCATTCTACAGCCGCCATTTTGGGTCTCTTAGCCGCCATCTTTAATATGGAATCCATACGAGCTTCTGGAACTATTCTACAGCTGCCATTTGAAGACTTCTACCCGCCATTTAGTCCTTTAGCCGCCATCTTTAATATAGAAGCCATGACATCTGCTGGAACCATTCTACAGCCGTCATTTTCAGCCTTCTAACCGCCATTTGGAGTCTTTTAGCCGCCATTTTGAGTATAGAAGACATACAAGCTGCTGGAACCATTCTACAGCCGCCATTTTGAGTCTTTTACCCGCCATTTTGAGAATTTAAGTCGCTATCTTCGATATAGAACCCATACTAGCTGCTGGAACCATTCTACAGCTGCTATTTTGAGTCTTCTTCCCGCTATTTTGAGTCTTTTAGCCGCCATCTTTAATATAGAAGCCATACGAGCTGCTGGAACCTTTCTACAGCTGCCATTTGAAGACTTCTACCCGCCATTTAGTCCTTTAGCCGCCACCTTTAATATAGAAGCCATGACATCTGCTGGAACCATTCTTCAGCCGCCATTTTGAGTCTTCTAACCGCCATTTTGAGTCTTTAATTCGCTATCTTTGATATGGAAGCCATGCTATCTGCTGGAACCATTCTACAGCGGCCATTTCGAGTCTTTTTCCCGCCATTTTGAGTCCTTTAGCCGCTATTTTGATTCTTTTAGCCGCTATCTTTGATATGGAAGCCATGCTATCTGCTGGAACCATTCTACAGCGGCCATTTCGGGTCTTTTTCCCGCCATTTTGAGTCTTTTTCCCGCCATTTTGAGTCTTCTAGCCGCTATCTTTGATATAGAAGCCATACAAGCTGCTGGAACCATTCTACAGCCGCCATTTTGAGTCTTCTAACCGCCATTTTGAGTCTTTAATTCGCTATCTTTGATATGGAAGCCATGCTATCTGCTGGAACCATTCTACAGCGGCCATTTCGAGTCTTTTTCCCGCCATTTTGAGTCTTTTAGCCGCCATTTTGAGTCTTTTAGCCGCTATCTTTGATATAGAAGCCATAATATCTGCTGGAACCATTCTACAAACGCCATTTAGAGTCATCTACCCGCCATTTGAGTCCTTTAGCCGCCATTTTTAATATAGAAGCCATACAAGCTGCTGGAACCATTCTACAGCCGCCATTTTGAGTCTTCTAACCGCCATTTTGAGTCTTTAATTCGCTATCTTTGATATGGAAGCCATGCTATCTGCTGGAACCATTCTACAGCGGCCATTTCGAGTCTTTTTCCCGCCATTTTGAGTCCTTTAGCCGCTATTTTGATTCTTTTAGCCGCTATCTTTGATATGGAAGCCATGCTATCTGCTGGAACCATTCTACAGCGGCCATTTCGGGTCTTTTTCCCGCCATTTTGAGTCTTTTTCCCGCCATTTTGAGTCTTCTAGCCGCTATCTTCGATATAGAAGCCATACAAGCTGCTGGAACCATTCTACAGCCGTCATTTTCAGCCTTCTAACCGCCATTTTGAGTCTTTAATTCGCTATCTTTGATATGGAAGCCATGCTATCTGCTGGAACCATTCTACAGCGGCCATTTCGAGTCTTTTTCCCGCCACTTTGAGTCTTTTAGCCGCAATTTTAAGTCTTTTAGCCGAAATCTTTGATGTAGAAGCCATGCCATATGCTGGAACCATTCTACAGCCTCCATTTTGAGTCTTTAAGTCGCTATCTTCGATATAGAAGCCATACAAGCTGCTGGAACCATTCTATAGCCGTCATTTTCAGCCATCTAACCGCCATTTTGAGTCTTTAATTCGCTATCTTTGATATGGAAGCCATGCTATCTGCTGGAACCATTCTACAGCGGCCATTTCGAGTCTTTTTCCCGACACTTTGAGTCTTTTAGCCGCCATTTTGAGTCTTTAAGCCGCTATCTTCGACATAGAACCAATACTAGCTGCTGGAACCATTCTGCAGCTGCCATTTTGACTATTTTACCCGCCATTTTGAGTCCTTTAGCCCTCATCTTTAATATAGAAGCCATACGGGCTGCTGGAACCATTCTATAAACGCCATTTAGAGTCTTCTTCACGCCATTTTGAGTCTTTTAGCCGCCATCTTTTATAAAGAAGCCATACAAGCTGCTGGAACCATTCTACAGCCGTCATTTTCAGCCTTCTACCCGCCATTTTGAGTCTTTTAGCCGATATCTTTGATGTAGAAGCCATGCCATCTGCTGGAACCATTCTACAGCCTCCATTTTGAGTCTTTAAGTCGCTATCTTCGATATAGAAGCCATACAAGCTGCTGGAACCATTCTACAGCCGTCATTTCAGCCTTCTAACCGCCATTTTGAGTCTTTAATTCGCTATCTTTGATATGGAAGCCATGCTATCTGCTGGAACCATTCTACAGCGGCCATTTCGAGTCTTTTTCCTGACACTTTGAGTCTTTTAGCCGCCATTTTGAGTCTTTTAGCCGCTATCTTTGATATAGAAGCCATACTAGCTGCTGGAACTATTCTACAGCCGCCATTTTGAGTCTTCTACCCGCTATTTTGAGTCTTTTAGCCGCCATCTTTAATATAGCCGCCATTTTGAGTCTTTTAGCCGCCATCTTTAATATAGAAGCCATACGAGCTGCTGGAACCATTCTACAAACGCCATTTAGAGTCATCTACCCGCCATTTGAGTCCTTTAGCCGTCATTTTTAATATAGAAGCCATACAAGCTGCTGAAACCATTCTACAGCCGTAATTTTCAGCCTTCTACCCGCCATTTTGAGTCTTTTAGCCGCTATCTTTGATGTAGAAGCCATGCCATCTGCTGGAACCATTCTACAGTCGCTAAGTCGCTATCTTCGACATAGAACCAATACTAGCTGCTGGAACCATTCTGCAGCTGCCATTTTGACTATTTTACCCGCCATTTTGAGTCCTTTAGCCGTCATCTTTAATATAGAAGCCATACGAGCTGCTGGAACCATTCTATAAACGCCATTTAGAGTCTTCTTCCCGCCATTTTGAGTTTTTTAGCCGCCATCTTTTATATAGAAGTCATACAAGCTGCTGGAACCATTCTACAGCAGTCATTTTCAGCCTTCTACCCGCCATTTTGAGTCTTTTAGCCGATATCTTTGATGTAGAAGCCATGCCATCTGCTGGAACCATTCTACAGCCTCCATTTTGAGTCTTTAAGTCGCTATCTTCGATATAGAAGTCATACAAGCTGCTGGAACCATTTTACAGCCGTCATTTTCAGCCTTCTAACCGCCATTTTGAGTCTTTAATTCGCTATCTTTGATATAGAAGCCATGCTATCTGCTGGAACCATTCTACAGCTGCCATTTCGAGTCTTTTTCCCGCCATTTTGAGTCTTTTAGCCGCCATTTTGAGTCTTTTAGCCGCTATCTTTGATATAGAAGCCATACTATCTGCTGGAACTATTCTACAGCCGCCATTTTGAGTCTTCTACCCGCTATTTTGAGTCTTTTAGCTGCCATCTTTAATATAGAAGCCATACGAGTTGCTGAAACCTTTCTACAGCTGCCATTTGAAGACTTCTACCCGCCATTTAGTCCTTTAGCCGCCACCTTTAAAATAGAAGCCATGACATCTGCTGGAACCATTCTACAGCCGCCATTTTGAGTCTTCTAACCGCCATTTTGAGTCTTTAATTCGCTATCTTTGATATGGAAGCCATGCTATCTGCTGGAACCATTCTACAGCGGCCATTTCGAGTCTTTTTCCCGCCATTTTGAGTCTTTTAGCCGCTATTTTGATTCTTTTAGCCGCTATCTTTGATATGGAAGCCATGCTATCTGCTGGAACCATTCTACAGCGGCCATTTCGGGTCTTTTTCCCGCCATTTTGAGTCTTTTTCCGCCATTTTGAGTCTTCTAGCCGCTATCTTTGATATGGAAGCCATGCTATCTGCTGGAACCATTCTACAGCGGCCATTTCGGGTCTTTTTCCCGCCATTTTGAGTCTTTTTCCGCCATTTTGAGTCTTCTAGCCGCTATCTTTGATATAGAAGCCATACAAGCTGCTGGAACCATTCTACAAACGCCATTTAGAGTCATCTACCCGCCATTTGAGTCCTTTAGCCGCCATTTTTAATATAGAAGCCAAACAAGCTGCTGAAACCATTCTACAGCCTCCATTGTGAGTCATTAAGTCGCTATCTTCGATATAGAAGCCATACAAGCTGCTGGAACCATTCTACAGCCGTCATTTTCAGCCTTCTAACCGCCATTTTGAGTCTTTAATTCGCTATCTTTGATATGGAAGCCATGCTATCTGCTGGAACCATTCTACAGCGGCCATTTCGAGTCTTTTTCCCGCCACTTTGAGTCCTTTAGCCGCTATTTTGATTCTTTTAGCCGCTATCTTTGATATGGAAGCCATGCTATCTGCTGGAACCATCATTTTCAGCCTTCTACCCGCCATTTTGAGTCTTTTAGCCGATATCTTTGATGTAGAAGCCATGCCATCTGCTGGAACCATTCTACAGCCTCCATTTTGAGTCTTTAAGTCGCTATCTTCGATATAGAAGCCATACAAGCTGCTGGAACCTTTCTACAGCCGTCATTTTCAGCCTTCTAACCGCCATTTTGAGTCTTTAATTCGCTATCTTTGATATGGAAGCCATGCTATCTGCTGGAACCATTCTACAGCGGCCATTTCGAGTCTTTTTCCCGCCACTTTGAGTCTTTTAGCCGCCATTTTGAGTCTTTAAGCCGCTATCTTCGACATAGAACCAATACTAGCTGCTGGAACCATTCTGCAGCTGCCATTTTGACTATTTTACCCGCCATTTTGAGTCTTTTAGCCGACATCTTTAATATAGAAGCCATACGAGCTGCTGGAACCATTCTATAAACGCCATTTTGAGTCTTCTACCCGCTATTTTGAGTCTTTTAGCCGCCATCTTTAATATAGCCGCCATTTTGAGTCTTTTAGCCGCCATCTTTAATATAGAAGCCATACGAGCTGCTGGAACCATTCTACAAACGCCATTTAGAGTCATCTACCCGCCATTTGAGTCCTTTAGCCGCCATTTTTAATATAGAAGCCATACAAGCTGCTGAAACCATTCTACAGCCGTCATTTTCAGCTTTCTACCCGCCATTTTGAGTCTTTTAGCCGATATCTTTGATGTAGAAGCCATGCCATCTGCTGGAACCATTCTACAGCCTCCATTTTGAGTCTTTAAGTCGCTATCTTCGATATAGAAGCCATACAAGCTGCTGGAACCATTCTATAGCCGTCATTTTCAGCCATCTAACCGCCATTTTGAGTCTTTAATTCGCTATCTTTGATATGGAAGCCATGCTATCTGCTGGAACCATTCTACAGCGGCCATTTCGAGTCTTTTTCCCGACACTTTGAGTCTTTTAGCCGCCATTTTGAGTCTTTAAGCCGCTATCTTCGACATAGAACCAATACTAGCTGCTGGAACCATTCTGCAGCTGCCATTTTGACTATTTTACCCGCCATTTTGAGTCCTTTAGCCCTCATCTTTAATATAGAAGCCATACGGGCTGCTGGAACCATTCTATAAACGCCATTTAGAGTCTTCTTCACGCCATTTTGAGTCTTTTAGCCGCCATCTTTTATAAAGAAGCCATACAAGCTGCTGGAACCATTCTACAGCCGTCATTTTCAGCCTTCTACCCGCCATTTGAGTCCTTTAGCCGCCATTTTTAATATAGAAGCCATACAAGCTGCTGAAACCATTCTACAGCCGTCATTTTCAGCCTTCTAACCGCCATTTGGAGTCTTTTAGCCGCCATTTTGAGTATAGAAGACATACAAGCTGCTGGAACCATTCTACAGCCGCCATTTTGGGTCTCTTAGCCGCCATCTTTAATATGGAATCCATACGAGCTTCTGGAACTATTCTACAGCTGCCATTTGAAGACTTCTACCCGCCATTTAGTCCTTTAGCCGCCATCTTTAATATAGAAGCCATGACATCTGCTGGAACCATTCTACAGCCGTCATTTTCAGCCTTCTAACCGCCATTTGGAGTCTTTTAGCCGCCATTTTGAGTATAGAAGACATACAAGCTGCTGGAACCATTCTACAGCCGCCATTTTGAGTCTTTTACCCGCCATTTTGAGAATTTAAGTCGCTATCTTCAATATAGAACCCATACTAGCTGCTGGAACCATTCTACAGCTGCTATTTTGAGTCTTCTTCCCGCTATTTTGAGTCTTTTAGCCGCCATCTTTAATATAGAAGCCATACGAGCTGCTGGAACCTTTCTACAGCTGCCATTTGAAGACTTCTACCCGCCATTTAGTCCTTTAGCCGCCACCTTTAATATAGAAGCCATGACATCTGCTGGAACCATTCTTCAGCCGCCATTTTGAGTCTTCTAACCGCCATTTTGAGTCTTTAATTCGCTATCTTTGATATGGAAGCCATGCTATCTGCTGTAACCATTCTACAGCGGCCATTTCGAGTCTTTTTCCCGCCATTTTGAGTCCTTTAGCCGCTATTTTGATTCTTTTAGCCGCTATCTTTGATATGGAAGCCATGCTATCTGCTGGAACCATTCTACAGCGGCCATTTCGGGTCTTTTTCCCGCCATTTTGAGTCTTTTTCCCGCCATTTTGAGTCTTCTAGCCGCTATCTTTGATATAGAAGCCATACAAGCTGCTGGAACCATTCTACAGCCGCCATTTTGAGTCTTCTAACCGCCATTTTGAGTCTTTAATTCGCTATCTTTGATATGGAAGCCATGCTATCTGCTGGAACCATTCTACAGCGGCCATTTCGAGTCTTTTTCCCGCCATTTTGAGTCTTTTAGCCGCCATTTTGAGTCTTTTAGCCGCTATCTTTGATATAGAAGCCATAATATCTGCTGGAACCATTCTACAAACGCCATTTAGAGTCATCTACCCGCCATTTGAGTCCTTTAGCCGCCATTTTTAATATAGAAGCCATACAAGCTGCTGAAACCATTCTACAGCCGTCATTTTCAGCTTTCTACCCGCCAATTTGAGTCTTTTAGCCGATATCTTTGATGTAGAAGCCATGCCATCTGCTGGAACCATTCTACAGCCTCCATTGTGAGTCATTAAGTCGCTATCTTCGATATAGAAGCCATACAAGCTGCTGGAACCATTCTACAGCCGTCATTTTCAGCCTTCTAACCGCCATTTTGAGTCTTTAATTCGCTATCTTTGATATGGAAGCCATGCTATCTGCTGGAACCATTCTACAGCGGCCATTTCGAGTCTTTTTCCCGCCACTTTGAGTCTTTTAGCCGCCATTTTAAGTCTTTTAGCCGAAATCTTTGATGTAGAAGCCATGCCATCTGCTGGAACCATTCTACAGCCTCCATTTTGAGTCTTTAAGTCGCTATCTTCGATATAGAAGCCATACAAGCTGCTGGAACCATTCTATAGCCGTCATTTTCAGCCATCTAACCGCCATTTTGAGTCTTTAATTCGCTATCTTTGATATGGAAGCCATGCTATCTGCTGGAACCATTCTACAGCGGCCATTTCGAGTCTTTTTCCCGACACTTTGAGTCTTTTAGCCGCCATTTTGTGTCTTTAAGCCGCTATCTTCGACATAGAACCAATACTAGCTGCTGGAACCATTCTGCAGCTGCCATTTTGACTATTTTACCCGCCATTTTGAGTCCTTTAGCCCTCATCTTTAATATAGAAGCCATACGGGCTGCTGGAACCATTCTATAAACGCCATTTAGAGTCTTCTTCACGCCATTTTGAGTCTTTTAGCCGCCATCTTTTATAAAGAAGCCATACAAGCTGCTGGAACCATTCTACAGCCGTCATTTTCAGCCTTCTACCCGCCATTTTGAGTCTTTTAGCCGATATCTTTGATGTAGAAGCCATGCCATCTGCTGGAACCATTCTACAGCCTCCATTTTGAGTCTTTAAGTCGCTATCTTCGATATAGAAGCCATACAAGCTGCTGGAACCATTCTACAGCCGTCATTTTCAGCCTTCTAACCGCCATTTTGAGTCTTTAATTCGCTATCTTTGATATGGAAGCCATGCTATCTGCTGGAACCATTCTACAGCGGCCATTTCGAGTCTTTTTCCTGACACTTTGAGTCTTTTAGCCGCCATTTTGAGTCTTTTAGCCGCTATCTTTGATATAGAAGCCATACTAGCTGCTGGAACTATTCTACAGCCGCCATTTTGAGTCTTCTACCCGCTATTTTGAGTCTTTTAGCCGCCATCTTTAATATAGCCGCCATTTTGAGTCTTTTAGCCGCCATCTTTAATATAGAAGCCATACGAGCTGCTGGAACCATTCTACAAACGCCATTTAGAGTCATCTACCCGCCATTTGAGTCCTTAAGCCGCCATTTTTAATATAGAAGCCATACAAGCTGCTGAAACCATTCTACAGCCGTCATTTTCAGCCTTCTACCCGCCATTTTGAGTCTTTTAGCCGCTATCTTTGATGTAGAAGCCATGCCATCTGCTGGAACCATTCTACAGTCGCTAAGTCGCTATCTTCGACATAGAACCAATACTAGCTGCTGGAACCATTCTGCAGCTGCCATTTTGACTATTTTACCCGCCATTTTGAGTCCTTTAGCCGTCATCTTTAATATAGAAGCCATACGAGCTGCTGGAACCATTCTACAGCAGTCATTTTCAGCCTTCTACCCGCCATTTTGAGTCTTTTAGCCGATATCTTTGATGTAGAAGCCATGCCATCTGCTGGAACCATTCTACAGCCTCCATTTTGAGTCTTTAAGTCGCTATCTTCGATATAGAAGTCATACAAGCTGCTGGAACCATTTTACAGCCGTCATTTTCAGCCTTCTAACCGCCATTTTGAGTCTTTAATTCGCTATATTTGATATAGAAGCCATGCTATCTGCTGGAACCATTCTACAGCTGCCATTTCGAGTCTTTTTCCCGCCATTTTGAGTCTTTTAGCCGCCATTTTGAGTCTTTTAGCCGCTATCTTTGATATAGAAGCCATACTATCTGCTGGAACCATTCTACAAACGCCATTTAGAGTCATCTACCCGCCATTTGAGTCCTTTAGCCGCCATTTTTAATATAGAAGCCATACAAGCTGCTGAAACCATTCTACAGCCGTCATTTTCAGCTTTCTACCCGCCATTTTGAGTCTTTTAGCCGATATCTTTGATGTAGAAGCCATGCCATCTGCTGGAACCATTCTACAGCCTCCATTGTGAGTCATTAAGTCGCTATCTTCGATATAGAAGCCATACAAGCTGCTGGAACCATTCTACAGCCGTCATTTTCAGCCTTCTAACCGCCATTTGAGTCTTTAATTCGCTATCTTTGATATGGAAGCCATGCTATCTGCTGGAACCATTCTACAGCGGCCATTTCGAGTCTTTTTCCCGCCACTTTGAGTCTTTTAGCCGCCATTTTGAGTCTTTAAGCCGCTATCTTCCACATAGAACCAATACTAGCTGCTGGAACCATTCTGCAGCTGCCATTTTGACTATTTTACCCGCCATTTTGAGTCCTTTAGCCCTCATCTTTAATATAGAAGCCATACGGGCTGCTGGAACCATTCTATAAACGCCATTTAGAGTCTTCTTCACGCCATTTTGAGTCTTTTAGCCGCCATCTTTTATAAAGAAGCCATACAAGCTGCTGGAACCATTCTACAGCCGTCATTTTCAGCCTTCTACCCGCCATTTTGAGTCTTTTAGCCGATATCTTTGATGTAGAAGCCATGCCATCTGCTGGAACCATTCTACAGCCTCCATTTTGAGTCTTTAAGTCGCTATCTTCGATATAGAAGCCATACAAGCTGCTGGAACCATTCTACAGTCGTCATTTTCAGCCTTCTAACCGCCATTTTGAGTCTTTAATTCGCTATCTTTGATATGGAAGCCATGCTATCTGCTGGAACCATTCTACAGCGGCCATTTCGAGTCTTTTTCCTGACACTTTGAGTCTTTTAGCCGCCATTTTGAGTCTTTTAGCCGCTATCTTTGATATAGAAGCCATACTAGCTGCTGGAACTATTCTACAGCCGCCATTTTGAGTCTTCTACCCGCTATTTTGAGTCTTTTAGCCGCCATCTTTAATATAGCCGCCATTTTGAGTCTTTTAGCCGCCATCTTTAATATAGAAGCCATACGAGCTGCTGGAACCATTCTACAAACGCCATTTAGAGTCATCTACCCGCCATTTGAGTCCTTTAGCCGCCATTTTAATATAGAAGCCATACAAGCTGCTGAAACCATTCTACAGCCGTAATTTTCAGCCTTCTACCCGCCATTTTGAGTCTTTTAGCCGCTATCTTTGATGTAGAAGCCATGCCATCTGCTGGAACCATTCTACAGTCGCTAAGTCGCTATCTTCGACATAGAACCAATACTAGCTGCTGGAACCATTCTGCAGCTGCCATTTTGACTATTTTACCCGCCATTTTGAGTCCTTTAGCCGTCATCTTTAATATAGAAGCCATACGAGCTGCTGGAACCATTCTATAAACGCCATTTAGAGTCTTCTTCCCGCCATTTTGAGTTTTTTAGCCGCCATCTTTTATATAGAAGTCATACAAGCTGCTGGAACCATTCTACAGCAGTCATTTCAGCCTTCTACCCGCCATTTTGAGTCTTTTAGCCGATATCTTTGATGTAGAAGCCATGCCATCTGCTGGAACCATTCTACAGCCTCCATTTTGAGTCTTTAAGTCGCTATCTTCGATATAGAAGTCATACAAGCTGCTGGAACCATTTTACAGCCGTCATTTTCAGCCTTCTAACCGCCATTTTGAGTCTTTAATTCGCTATCTTTGATATAGAAGCCATGCTATCTGCTGGAACCATTCTACAGCTGCCATTTCGAGTCTTTTTCCCGCCATTTTGAGTCTTTTAGCCGTCATCTACCCGCCATTTGAGTCCTTTAGCCGCCATTTTTAATATAGAAGCCATACAAGCTGCTGAAACCATTCTACAGCCGTCATTTTCAGCTTTCTACCCGCCATTTTGAGTCTTTTAGCCGATATCTTTGATGTAGAAGCCATGCCATCTGCTGGAACCATTCTACAGCCTCCATTGTGAGTCATTAAGTCGCTATCTTCGATATAGAAGCCATACAAGCTGCTGGAACCATTCTACAGCCGTCATTTTCAGCCTTCTAACCGCCATTTTGAGTCTTTAATTCGCTATCTTTGATATGGAAGCCATGCTATCTGCTGGAACCATTCTACAGCGGCCATTTCGAGTCTTTTTCCCGCCACTTTGAGTCTTTTAGCCGCCATTTTGAGTCTTTAAGCCGCTATCTTCCACATAGAACCAATACTAGCTGCTGGAACCATTCTGCAGCTGCCATTTTGACTATTTTACCCGCCATTTTGAGTCCTTTAGCCCTCATCTTTAATATAGAAGCCATACGGGCTGCTGGAACCATTCTATAAACGCCATTTAGAGTCTTCTTCACGCCATTTTGAGTCTTTTAGCCGCCATCTTTTATAAAGAAGCCATACAAGCTGCTGGAACCATTCTACAGCCGTCATTTTCAGCCTTCTACCCGCCATTTTGAGTCTTTTAGCCGATATCTTTGATGTAGAAGCCATGCCATCTGCTGGAACCATTCTACAGCCTCCATTGTGAGTCATTAAGTCGCTATCTTCGATATAGAAGCCATACAAGCTGCTGGAACCATTCTACAGCCGTCATTTTCAGCCTTCTAACCGCCATTTTGAGTCTTTAATTCGCTATCTTTGATATGGAAGCCATGCTATCTGCTGGAACCATTCTACAGCGGCCATTTCGAGTCTTTTTCCCGCCACTTTGAGTCCTTTAGCCGCTATTTGATTCTTTTAGCCGCTATCTTTGATATGGAAGCCATGCTATCTGCTGGAACCATCATTTTCAGCCTTCTACCCGCCATTTTGAGTCTTTTAGCCGATATCTTTGATGTAGAAGCCATGCCATCTGCTGGAACCATTCTACAGCCTCCATTTTGAGTCTTTAAGTCGCTATCTTCGATATAGAAGCCATACAAGCTGCTGGAACCTTTCTACAGCCGTCATTTTCAGCCTTCTAACCGCCATTTTGAGTCTTTAATTCGCTATCTTTGATATGGAAGCCATGCTCTGCTGGAACCATTCTACAGCGGCCATTTCGAGTCTTTTTCCCGCCAGTTTGAGTCTTTTAGCCGCCATTTTGAGTCTTTAATTCGCTATCTTTGATATGGAAGCCATGCTCTGCTGGAACCATTCTACAGCGGCCATTTCGAGTCTTTTTCCCGCCACTTTGAGTCTTTTAGCCGCCATTTTGAGTCTTTAAGCCGCTATCTTCGACATAGAACCAATACTAGCTGCTGGAACCATTCTGCAGCTGCCATTTTGACTATTTTACCCGCCATTTTGAGTCCTTTAGCCGACATCTTTAATATAGAAGCCATACGAGCTGCTGGAACCATTCTATAAACGCCATTTTGAGTCTTCTACCCGCTATTTTGAGTCTTTTAGCCGCCATCTTTAATATAGCCGCCATTTTGAGTCTTTTAGCCGCCATCTTTAATATAGAAGCCATACGAGCTGCTGGAACCATTCTACAAACGCCATTTAGAGTCATCTACCCGCCATTTGAGTCCTTTAGCCGCCATTTTTAATATAGAAGCCATACGAGCTTCTGGAACCTTTCTACAGCCGCCATTTTGAGTCTTCTACCCGCTATTTTGAGTCTTTTAGCCGCCATTTTGAGTCTTTAAGCCGCTATCTTCGACATAGAACCAATACTAGCTGCTGGAACCATTCTGCAGCTGCCATTTTGACTATTTTACCCGCCATTTTGAGTCTTTTAGCCGCCATCTTTAATATGGAAGCCATACGAGCTTCTGGAAGTATTCTACATCTGCCATTTGAAGACTTCTACCCGCCATTTAGTCCTTTAGCCGCCACCTTTAATATAGAAGCCATGACATCTGCTGGAACCATTCTACAGCCGTCATTTTCAGCCTTCTAACCGCCATTTTGAGTCTTTAATTCGCTATCTTTGATATGGAAGCCATGCTATCTGCTGGAACCATTCTACAGCGGCCATTTCGAGTCTTTTTCCCGCCACTTTGAGTCTTTTAGCCGCCATTTTAAGTCTTTTAGCCGATATCGTTGATGTAGAAGCCATGCCATCTGCTGGAACCATTCTACAGCCTCCATTTTGAGTCGTTAAGTCGCTATCTTCGATATAGAAGCCATACAAGCTGCTGGAACCATTCTACAGCCGTCATTTTCAGCCTTCTAACCGCCATTTTGAGTCTTTAATTCGCTTTCTTTGATATGGAAGCCATGCTATCTGCTGGAACCATTCTACAGCGGCCATTTCGAGTCTTTTTCCCGCCACTTTGAGTCTTTTAGCCGCTATCTTTGATATAGAAGCCATACTAGCTGCTGGAACTATTCTACAGCCGCCATTTTGAGTCTTCTACCCGCTATTTTGAGTCTTTTCGCCGCTATCTTTGATGTAGAAGCCATGCCATCTGCTGGAACCATTCTACAGCCGCCATTTTGAGTCTTTAAGTCACTATCTTCGACATAGAACCAATACTAGCTGCTGGAACCATTCTGCAGCTGCCATTTTGACTATTTTACCCGCCATTTTGAGTCCTTTAGCCGTCATCTTTAATATAGAAGCCATACGAGCTGCTGGAACCATTCTATAAACGCCATTTAGAGTCTTCTTCCCGCCATTTTGAGTTTTTTAGCCGCCATCTTTTCTATAGAAGTCATACAAGCTGCTGGAACCATTCTACAGCAGTCATTTTCAGCCTTCTACCCGCCATTTTAAGTCTTTCAGCCGATATCTTTGATGTAGAAGCCATGCCATCTGCTGGAACCATTCTACAGCCTCCATTTTGAGTCTTTAAGTCGCTATCTTCGATATAGAAGCCATACAAGCTGCTGGAACCATTCTACAGCCGTCATTTTCAGCCTTCTAACCGCCATTTTGAGTCTTTAATTCGCTATCTTTGATATGGAAGCCATGCTATCTGCTGGAACCATTCTACAGCTGCCATTTCGAGTCTTTTTCCCGCCATTTTGAGTCTTTTAGCCGCCATTTTGAGTCTTTTAGCCGCTATCTTTTATATAGAAGCCATACTATCTGCTGGAACTATTCTACAGCCGCCATTTTGAGTCTTCTACCCGCTATTTTGAGTCTTTTAGCCGCCATCTTTAATATAGAAGCCATACGAGTTGCTGAAACCTTTCTACAGCTGCCATTTGAAGACTTCTACCCGCCATTTAGTCCTTTAGCCGCCATCTTTAATATAGAAGCCATGACATCTGCTGAACCATTCTACAGCCGCCATTTTGAGTCTTTAACCCGCCATTTTGAGTCTTTAATTCGCTATCTTTGATATGGAAGCCATTCTATCTGCTGGAACCATTCTACAGCTGCCATTTCGAGTCTTTTTCCCGCCATTTTGAGTCTTTTAGCCGCCATTTTGAGTCTTTTAGCCGCTATCTTTGATATAGAAGCCATACTATCTGCTGGAACTATTCTACAGCCGCCATTTTGAGTCTTCTACCCGCTTATATATAAGCCATACGAGTTGCTGAAACCTTTCTACAGCTGCCATTTGAAGACTTCTACCCGCCATTTAGTCCTTTAGCCGCCACCTTTAAAATAGAAGCCATGACATCTGCTGGAACCATTCTACAGCCACCATTTTGAGTCTTCTAACCGCCATTTTGAGTCTTTAATTCGCTATCTTTGATATGGAAGCCATGCTATCTGCTGGAACCATTCTACAGCGGCCATTTCGAGTCTTTTTCCCGCCAGTTTGAGTCTTTTAGCCGCCATTTTGAGTCTTTTAGCCGCTATCTTTGATATGGAAGCCATGCTATCTGCTGGAACCATTCTACAGCGGCCATTTCGAGTCTTTTTCCCGCCATTTTGAGTCTTTTAGCCGCCATTTTGAGTCTTTTAGCCGCTATCTTTGATATAGAAGCCATACTATCTGCTGGAACTATTCTACAGCCGCCATTTTGAGTCTTTTAGCCGCCATCTTTAATATGGAAGCCCTACGAGCTTCTGGAACTATTCTACAGCTGCCATTTGAAGACTTCTACCCGCCATTTAGTCCTTTAGGCGCCATCTTTAATATAGAAGCCATGACATCTGCTGGAACCATTCTACAGCCTCCATTTTGAGTCTTTAAGTCGCTATCTTCGATATAGAAGCCATACAAGCTGCTGGAACCATTCTACAGCGGCCATTTCGGGTCTTTTTCCCGCCATATTGAGTCTTTTTCCCGCCATTTTGAGTCTTTTAGCCGCCATCTTTAATATGGAAGCCATACGAGCTTCTGGAACTATTCTACATCTGCCATTTGAAGACTTCTACCCGCCATTTAGTCCTTTAGCCGCCATCTTTAATATAGAAGCCATGACATCTGCTGGAACCATTCTACAGCCGCCATTTTGAGTCTTTTACCCGCCATTTTGAGAATTTAAGTCGCTATCTTCGATATAGAACCCATGCTAGCTGCTGGAACCATTCTACAGCTGCCATTTTGAGTCTTCTACCCGCTATTTTGAGTCTTTTAGCCGCCATCTTTAATATAGAAGCCATACGAGCTGCTGGAACCTTTCTACAGCCGCCATTTTGAGTCTTCTACCCGCTATTTTGAGTCTTTTAGCCGCCATCTTTAATATAGCCGCCATTTTGAGTCTTTTAGCCGCCATCTTTAATATAGAAGCCATACAAGCTGCTGGAACCATTCTACAAACGCCATTTAGAGTCATCTACCCACCATTTGAGTCCTTTAGCCGCCATTTTTAATATAGAAGCCATACAAGCTGCTGAAACCATTCTACAGCCGTCATTTTCAGCCTTCTACCCGCCATTTTGAGTCTTTTAGCCGCTATCTTTGATGTAGAAGCCATGCCATCTGCTGGAACCATTCTACAGCCTCCATTTTGAGTCGTTAAGTCGCTATCTTCGATATAGAAGCCATACAAGCTGCTGGAACCATTCTACAGCCGTCATTTTCAGCCTTCTAACCGCCATTTTGAGTCTTTAATTCGCTTTTTTTCATATGGAAGCCATGCTATCTGCTGGAACCATTCTACAGCGGCCATTTCGAGTCTTTTTCCCGCCACTTTGAGTCTTTTAGCCGCTATCTTTGATATAGAAGCCATACTAGCTGCTGGAAATATTCTACAGCCGCCATTTTGAGTCTTCTACCCGCCATTTTGAGTCTTTTAGCCGCTATCTTTGATGTAGAAGCCATGCCATCTGCTGGAACCATTCTACAGCCGCCATTTTGAGTCTTTAAGTCGCTATCTTCGACATAGAACCAATACTAGCTGCTGGAACCATTCTGCAGCTGCCATTTTGACTATTTTACCCGCCATTTTGAGTCCTTTAGCCGTCATCTTTAATATAGAAGCCATACGAGCGGCTGGAACCATTCTATAAACGCCATTTAGAGTCTTCTTCCCGCCATTTTGAGTTTTTTAGCCGCCATCTTTTATATAGAAGTCATACAAGCTGCTGGAACCATTCTACAGCAGTCATTTTCAGCCTTCTACCCGCCATTTTGAGTCTTTTAGCCGATATCTTTGATGTAGAAGCCATGCCATCTGCTGGAACCATTCTACAGCCTCCATTTTGAGTCTTTAAGTCGCTATCTTCGATATAGAAGCCATACAAGCTGCTGGAACCATTCTACAGCCGTCATTTTCAGCCTTCTAACCGCCATTTTGAGTCTTTAATTCGCTATCTTTGATATGGAAGCCATGCTATCTGCTGGAACCATTCTACAGCTGCCATTTCGAGTCTTTTTCCCGCCATTTTGAGTCTTTTAGCCGCCATTTTGAGTCTTTTAGCCGCTATCTTTGATATAGAAGCCATACTATCTGCTGGAACTATTCTACAGCCGCCATTTTGAGTCTTTTAGCCGCCATCTTTAATATGGAAGCCCTACGAGCTTCTGGAACTATTCTACAGCTGCCATTTGAAGACTTCTACCCGCCATTTAGTCCTTTAGGCGCCATCTTTAATATAGAAGCCATGACATCTGCTGGAACCATTCTACAGCCGCCATTTCGAGTCTTTTTCCCGCCATTTTGAGTCTTTAATTCGCTATCTTTGATATGGAAGCCATGCTATCTGCTGGAACCATTCTACAGCGGCCATTTCGAGTCTTTTTCCCGCCATTTTGAGTCTTTTAGCCGCCATTTTGAGTCTTTTAGCCGCTATCTTTGATATAGAAGCCATACTATCTGCTGGAACTATTCTACAGCCGCCATTTTGAGTCTTTTAGCCGCCATCTTTAATATGGAAGCCCTACGAGCTTCTGGAACTATTCTACAGCTGCCATTTGAAGACTTCTACCCGCCATTTAGTCCTTTAGGCGCCATCTTTAATATAGAAGCCATGACATCTGCTGGAACCATTCTACAGCCTCCATTTTGAGTCTTTAAGTCGCTATCTTCGATATAGAAGCCATACAAGTTGCTGGAACCATTCTACAGCGGCCATTTCGGGTCTTTTTCCCGCTATATTGAGTCTTTTTCCCGCCATTTTGAGTCTTTTAGCCGCCATCTTTAATATGGAAGCCATACGAGCTTCTGGAACTATTCTACATCTGCCATTTGAAGACTTCTACCCGCCATTTAGTCCTTTAGCCGCCATCTTTAATATAGAAGCCATGACATCTGCTGGAACCATTCTACAGCCGCCATTTTGAGTCTTTTAACCGCCATTTTGAGTCTTTAATTCGCTATCTTTGATATGGAAGCCATGCTATCTGCTGGAACCATTCTAGAGCGGCCATTTCGAGTCTTTTTCCCGCCATTTTGAGTCTTTTAGCCGCCATTTTGAGTCTTTTAGCCGCTATCTTTGATATAGAAGCCTTACTATCTGCTGGAACTATTCTACAGCCGCCATTTTGAGTCTTTTAGCCGCCATCTTTAATATGGAAGCCCTACGAGCTTCTGGAACTATTCTACAGCTGCCATTTGAAGACTTCTACCCGCCATTTAGTCCTTTAGGCGCCATCTTTAATATAGAAGCCATGACATCTGCTGGAACCATTCTACAGCCTCCATTTTGAGTCTTTAAGTCGCTATCTTCGATATAGAAGCCATACAAGCTGCTGGAACCATTCTACAGCGGCCATTTCGGGTCTTTTTCCCGCCATATTGAGTCTTTTTCCCGCCATTTTGAGTCTTTTTGCCGCCATCTTTAATATGGAAGCCATACGAGCTTCTGGAACTATTCTACATCTACCATTTGAAGACTTCTACCCGCCATTTAGTCCTTTAGCCGCCATCTTTAATATAGAAGCCATGACATCTGCTGGAACCATTCTACAGCCGCCATTTTGAGTCTTTTACCCGCCATTTTGAGAATTTAAGTCGCTATCTTCGATATAGAACCCATGCTAGCTGCTGGAACCATTCTACAGCTGCCATTTTGAGTCTTCTACCCGCTATTTTGAGTCTTTTAGCCGCCATCTTTAATATAGTCGCCATTTTGAGTCTTTTAGCCGCCATCTTTAATATAGAAGCCATACGAGCTGCTGGAACCATTCTACAAACGCCATTTAGAGTCATCTACCCGCCATTTGAGTCCTTTAGCCGCCATTTTTAATATAGAAGCCATACAAGCTGCTGAAACCATTCTACAGCCGTCATTTTCAGCCTTCTACCCGCCATTTTGAGTCTTTTAGCCGCTATCTTTGATGTAGAAGCCATGCCATCTGCTGGAACCATTCTACAGCGGCCATTTCGAGTCTTTAAGTCGCTATCTTCGACATAGAACCAATACTAGCTGCTGGAACCATTCTGCAGCTGCCATTTTGACTATTTTACCCGCCATTTTGAGTCTTTTAGCCGCCATCTTTAATATGGAAGCCATACGAGCTTCTGGAACTATTCTACATCTGCCATTTGAAGACTTCTACCCGCCATTTAGTCCTTTAGCCGCCACCTTTAATATAGAAGCCATGACATCTGCTGGAACCATTCTACAGCCGTCATTTTCAGCCTTCTAACCGCCATTTTGAGTCTTTAATTCGCTATCTTTGATATGGAAGCCATGCTATCTGCTGGAACCATTCTACAGCGGCCATTTCGAGTCTTTTTCCCGCCACTTTGAGTCTTTTAGCCGCCATTTTAAGTCTTTTAGCCGATATCTTTGATGTAGAAGCCATGCCATCTGCTGGAACCATTCTACAGCCTCCATTTTGAGTCTTTAAGTCGCTATCTTCGATATAGAAGCCATACAAGCTGCTGGAACCATTCTACAGCCGTCATTTTCAGCCTTCTAACCGCCATTTTGAGTCTTTAATTCGCTTTCTTTGATATGGAAGCCATGCTATCTGCTGGAACCATTCTACAGCGGCCATTTCGAGTCTTTTTCCCGCCACTTTGATTCTTTTAGTCGCTATCTTTGATATAGAAGCCATACTAGCTGCTGGAACTATTCTACAGCCGCCATTTTGAGTCTTCTACCCGCTATTTTGAGTCTTTTAGCCGCCATCTTTAATATAGCCGCCATTTTGAGTCTTTTAGCCGCCATCTTTAATATAGAAGCCATACGAGCTGCTGGAACCATTCTACAAACGCCATTTAGAGTCATCTACCCGCCATTTGAGTCCTTTAGCCGCCATTTTTAATATAGAAGCCATACAAGCTGCTGAACCATTCTACAGCCGTCATTTTCAGCCTTCTACCCGCCATTTTAAGTCTTTTAGCCGCTATCTTTGATGTAGAAGCCATGCCATCTGCTGGAACCATTCTACAGCCGCCATTTTGAGTCTTTAAGTCGCTATCTTCGACATAGAACCAATACTAGCTGCTGGAACCATTCTGCAGCTGCCATTTTGACTATTTTACCCGCCATTTTGAGTCCTTTAGCCGTCATCTTTAATATAGAAGCCATACGAGCTTCTGGAACCATTCTATAAACGCCATTTAGAGTCTTCTTCCGCCATTTTGAGTTTTTTAGCCGCCATCTTTTATATAGAAGTCATACAAGCTGCTGGAACCATTCTACAGCAGTCATTTTCAGCCTTCTACCCGCCATTTTGAGTCTTTTAGCCGATATCTTTGATGTAGAAGCCATGCCATCTGCTGGAACCATTCTACAGCCTCCATTTTGAGTCTTTAAGTCGCTATCTTCGATATAGAAGCCATACAAGCTGCTGGAACCATTCTACAGCCGTCATTTTCAGCCTTCTAACCGCCATTTTGAGTCTTTAATTCGCTATCTTTGATATGGAAGCCATGCTATCTGCTGGAACCATTCTACAGCTGCCATTTCGAGTCTTTTTCCCGCCATTTTGAGTCTTCTACCCGCTATTTTGAGTCTTTTAGCTGCCATCTTTAATATAGAAGCCATACGAGTTGCTGAAACCTTTCTACAGCTGCCATTTGAAGACTTCTACCCGCCATTTAGTCCTTTAGCCGCCACCTTTAAAATAGAAGCCATGACATCTGCTGGAACCATTCTACAGCCGCCATTTTGAGTCTTCTAACCGCCATTTTGAGTCTTTAATTCGCTATCTTTGACATGGAAGCCATGCTATCTGCTGGAACCATTCTACAGCGGCCATTTCGAGTCTTTTTCCCGCCAGTTTGAGTCTTTTAGCCGCCATTTTGAGTCTTTTAGCCGCTATCTTTGATATGGAAGCCATGCTATCTGCTGGAACCATTCTACAGCGGCCATTTCGAGTCTTTTTCCCGCCATTTTGAGTCTTTTAGCCGCCATTTTGAGTCTTTTAGCCGCCATCTTTGATATAGAAGCCATACTATCTGCTGGAACTATTCTACAGCAGCCATTTTGAGTCTTTTAGCCGCCATCTTTAATATGGAAGCCCTACGAGCTTCTGGAACTATTCTACAGCTGCCATTTGAAGACTTCTACCCGCCATTTAGTCCTTTAGCCGCCATCTTTAATATAGAAGCCATGACATCTACTGGAACCATTCTACAGCCTCCATTTTGAGTCTTTAAGTCGCTATCTTTGATATAGAAGCCATACAAGCTGCTGGAACCATTCTACAGCCGTCATTTTCAGCCTTCTAACCGCCATTTTGAGTCTTTAATTCGCTATCTTTGATATGGAAGCCATGCTATCTGCTGGAACCATTCTACAGCGGCCATTTCGAGTCTTTTTCCCGCCACTTTGAGTCTTTTAGCCGCCATTTTGAGTCTTTTAGCCGCTATCTTTGATATAGAAGCCATACTAGCTGCTGGAACTATTCTACAGCCGCCATTTTGAGTCTTCTACCCGCTATTTTGAGTCTTTTAGCCGCCATCTTTAATATAGCCGCCATTTTGAGTCTTTTAGCCGCCATCTTTAATATAGAAGCCATACGAGCTGCTGGAACCATTCTACAAACGCCATTTAGAGTCATCTACCCGCCATTTGAGTCCTTTAGCCGCCATTTTTAATATAGAAGCCATACAAGCTGCTGAAACCATTCTACAGCCGTCATTTTCAGCCTTCTACCCGCCATTTTGAGTCTTTTAGCCGCTATCTTTGATGTAGAAGCCATGCCATCTGCTGGAACCATTCTACAGCCGCCATTTTGAGTCTTTAAGTCGCTATCTTCGACATAGAACCAATACTAGCTGCTGGAACCATTCTGCAGCTGCCATTTTGACTATTTTACCCGCCATTTTGAGTCCTTTAGCCGTCATCTTTAATATAGAAGCCATACGAGCTGCTGGAACCATTCTATAAACGCCATTTGGAGTCTTCTTCCCGCCATTTTGAGTTTTTTAGCCGCCATCTTTTATATAGAAGTCATACAAGCTGCTGGAACCATTCTACAGCAGTCATTTTCAGCCTTCTACCCGCCATTTTGAGTCTTTTAGCCGATATCTTTGATGTAGAAGCCATGCCATCTGCTGGAACCATTCTACAGCCTCCATTTTGAGTCTTTAAGTCGCTATCTTCGATATAGAAGCCATACAAGCTGCTGGAACCATTCTACAGCCGTCATTTTCAGCCTTCTAACCGCCATTTTGAGTCTTTAATTCGCTATCTTTGATATGGAAGCCATGCTATCTGCTGGAACCATTCTACAGCTGCCATTTCGAGTCTTTTTCCCGCCATTTTGAGTCTTTTAGCCGCCATTTTGAGTCTTTTAGCCGCTATCTTTGATATAGAAGCCATACTATCTGCTGGAACTATTCTACAGCCGCCATTTTGAGTCTTCTACCCGCCAGTTTGAGTCTTTTAGCTGCCATCTTTGATATAGAAGCCATGCTATCTGCTGGAACCATTCTACAGCTGCCATTTCGAGTCTTTTTCCCGCCATTTTGAGTCTTTTAGCCGCCATTTTGAGTCTTTTAGCCGCTATCTTTGATATAGAAGCCATACTATCTGCTGGAACTATTCTACAGCCGCCATTTTGAGTCTTCTACCCGCTATTTTGAGTCTTTTAGCTGCCATCTTTAATATAGAAGCCATACGAGTTGCTGAAACCTTTCTACAGCTGCCATTTGAAGACTTCTACCCACCATTTAGTCCTTTAGCCGCCACCTTTAAAATAGAAGCCATGACATCTGCTGGAACCATTCTACAGCCGCCATTTTGAGTCTTCTAACCGCCATTTTAAGTCTTTAATTCGCTATCTTTGATATGGAAGCCATGCTATCTGCTAGGACCATTCTACAGCGGCCATTTCGAGTCTTTTTCCCGCCAGTTTGAGTCTTTTAGCCGCCATTTTGAGTCTTTAAGCCGCTATCTTTGATATGGAAGCCATGCTATCTGCTGGAACCATTCTACAGCGGCCATTTCGAGTCTTTTTCCCGCCATTTTGAGTCTTTTAGCCGCTATCTTTGATATAGAAGCCATACTATCTGCTGGAACTATTCTACAGCCGCCATTTTGAGTCTTTTAGCCGCCATCTTTAATATGGAAGCCCTACGAGCTTCTGGAACTATTCTTCATCTGCCATTTGAAGACTTCTACCCGCCATTTAGTCCTTTATCCGCCATCTTTAATATAGAAGCCATGACATCTGCTGGAACCATTCTACAGCCGCCATTTTGAGTCTTTTACCCGCCATTTGGAGTCTTTTAGCCGCCATTTTGAATATAGAAGCCATACAAGCTGCTGGAACCATTCTACAGCCGCCATTTTGGGTCTTCTAACCGCCATTTTGAGTCTTTAATTCGCTATATTTGATATGGAAGCCATGCTATCTGCTGGAACCATTCTACAGCGGCCATTTCGAGTCTTTTTCCCGCCAGTTTTAGTCTTTTAGCCGCCATTTTAAGTCTTTTAGCCGCTATCTTTGATATGGAAGCCATGCTATCTGCTGGAACCATTCTACAGCGGCCATTTCGAGTCTTTTTCCCGCCCTTTTGAGTCTTTTAGCCGCCATTTTGAGTCTTTTAGCCGCTATCTTTGATATAGAAGCCATACAAGCTGCTGGAACCATTCTACAGCCGCCATTTTGAGTCTTCTAACCGCCATTTTGATTCGCCGTCTTTAATTCGCTATCTTTGATATGGAAGCCATGCTATCTGCTGGAACCATTCTACAGCGGCCATTTCGAGTATTTTTCCCGCCAGTTTGATTCTTTAAGCCGCCATTTTAAGTCTTTTAGCCGCTATCTTTGATATAGAAGCCATACTATCTGCTGGAACTATTCTACAGCCGCCATTTTGAGTCTTTTAGCCGCCATCTTTAATATGGAAGCCATACGAGCTTCTGGAACTATTCTACATCTGCCATTTGAAGACTTCTACCCGCCATTTAGTCCTTTAGCCGCCATCTTTAATATAGAAGCCATGACATCTGCTGGAACCATTCTACAGCCGCCATTTTGAGTCTTTTACCCGCCATTTTGAGAATTTAAGTCGCTATCTTCGATATAGAACCCATGCTAGCTGCTGGAACCATTCTACAGCTGCCATTTTGAGTCTTCTACCCGCTATTTTGAGTCTTTTAGCCGCCATCTTTAATATAGAAGCCATGACATCTGCTGGAACCATTCTACAGCCGCCATTTTGAGTCTTTTACCCGCCATTTTGAGAATTTAAGTCGCTATCTTCGATATAGAACCCATGCTAGCTGCTGGAAGCATTCTACAGCGGCCATTTCGAGTCTTTTTCCCGCCAGTTTGAGTCTTTTAGCCGCCATTTTAAGTCTTTTAGCCGCTATCTTTGTTATGGAAGCCATGCTATCTGCTGGAACCATTCAACAGCGGCCATTTCGAGTCTTTTTCCCGCCATTTTGAGTCTTTTAGCCGCCATTTTGAGTCTTTTAGCCGCTATCTTTGATATAGAAGCCATACAAGCTGCTGGAACCATTCTACAGCCGCCATTTTGAGTCTTCTAACCGCTATTTTGATTCTTTTAGCCGCTATCTTTGATATGGAATCGATGCTATCTGCTGGAACCATTCTACAGCGGCCATTTCGGGTCTTTTTCCCGCCATTTTGAGTCTTTTAGCCGCCATTTTGAGTCTTTTAGCCGCTATCTTTGATATAGAAGCCATGCTATCTGCTGGAACCATTCTACAGCTGCCATTTCGGGTCTTTTTCCCGCCATTTTGAGTCTTTTAGCCGCCATTTTGAGTCTTTTAGCCGCTATCTTTGATATAGAAGCCATACTATCTGCTGGAACTATTCTACAGCCGCCATTTTGAGTCTTCTACCCGCTATTTTGAGTCTTTTAGCTGCCATCTTTAATATAGAAGCCATACGAGTTGCTGAAACCTTTCTACAGCTGCCATTTGAAGACTTCTACCCGCCATTTAGTCCTTTAGCCGCCACCTTTAAAATAGAAGCCATGACATCTGCTGGAACCATTCTACAGCCGCCATTTTGAGTCTTCTAACCGCCATTTTAAGTCTTTAATTCGCTATCTTTGATATGGAAGCCATGCTATCTGCTAGGACCATTCTACAGCGGCCATTTCGAGTCTTTTTCCCGCCAGTTTGAGTCTTTTAGTCGCCATTTTGAGTCTTTTAGCCGCTATCTTTGATATGGAAGCCATGCTATCTGCTGGAACCATTCTACAGCGGCCATTTCGAGTCTTTTTCCCGCCATTTTGAGTCTTTTAGCCGCTATCTTTGATATAGAAGCCATACTATCTGCTGGAACTATTCTACAGCCGCCATTTTGAGTCTTTTAGCCGCCATCTTTAATATGGAAGCCCTACGAGCTTCTGGAACTATTCTTCATCTGCCATTTGAAGACTTCTACCCGCCATTTAGTCCTTTATCCGCCATCTTTAATATAGAAGCCATGACATCTGCTGGAACCATTCTACAGCCGCCATTTTGAGTCTTTTACCCGCCATTTGGAGTCTTTTAGCCGCCATTTTGAATATAGAAGCCATACAAGCTGCTGGAACCATTCTACAGCCGCCATTTTGGGTCTTCTAACCGCCATTTTGAGTCTTTAATTCGCTATATTTGATATGGAAGCCATGCTATCTGCTGGAACCATTCTACAGCGGCCATATTAAGTCTTTTTCCCGCCAGTTTTAGTCTTTTAGCCGCCATTTTAAGTCTTTTAGCCGCTATCTTTGATATGGAAGCCATGCTATCTGCTGGAACCATTCTACAGCGGCCATTTCGAGTCTTTTCCCGCCCTTTTGAGTCTTTTAGCCGCCATTTTGAGTCTTTTAGCCGCTATCTTTGATATAGAAGCCATACAAGCTGCTGGAACCATTCTACAGCCGCCATTTTGAGTCTTCTAACCGCCATTTTGATTCGCCGTCTTTAATTCGCTATCTTTGATATGGAAGCCATGCTATCTGCTGGAACCATTCTACAGCGGCCATTTCGAGTCTTTTTCCCGCCAGTTTGATTCTTTAAGCCGCCATTTTAAGTCTTTTAGCCGCTATCTTTGATATGGAAGCCATGCTATCTGCTGGAACCATTCTACAGCCGCCATTTTGGGTCTTTTAGCCGCCATCTTTAATATGGAAGCCATACGAGCTTCTGGAACTATTCTACATCTGCCATTTGAAGACTTCTACCCGCCATTTAGTCCTTTAGCCGCCATCTTTAATATAGAAGCCATGACATCTGCTGGAACCATTCTACAGCCGCCATTTTGAGTCTTTTACCGCCATTTTGAGAATTTAAGTCGCTATCTTCGATATAGAACCCATGCTAGCTGCTGGAACCATTCTACAGCTGCCATTTTGAGTCTTCTACCCGCTATTTTGAGTCTTTTAGCCGCCATCTTTAATATAGAAGCCATGACATCTGCTGGAACCATTCTACAGCCGCCATTTTGAGTCTTTTACCCGCCATTTTGAGAATTTAAGTCGCTATCTTCGATATAGAACCCATGCTAGCTGCTGGAAGCATTCTACAGCGGCCATTTCGAGTCTTTTTCCCGCCAGTTTGAGTCTTTTAGCCGCCATTTTAAGTCTTTTAGCCGCTATCTTTGTTATGGAAGCCATGCTATCTGCTGGAACCATTCTACAGCGGCCATTTCGAGTCTTTTTCCCGCCATTTTGAGTCTTTTAGCCGCCATTTTGAGTCTTTTAGCCGCTATCTTTGATATAGAAGCCATACAGCTGCTGGAACCATTCTACAGCCGCCATTTTGAGTCTTCTAACCGCTATTTTGATTCTTTTAGCCGCTATCTTTGATATGGAATCGATGCTATCTGCTGGAACCATTCTACAGCGGCCATTTCGGGTCTTTTTCCCGCCATTTTGAGTCTTTTAGCCGCCATTTTGAGTCTTTTAGCCGCTATCTTTGATATAGAAGCCATGCTATCTGCTGGAACCATTCTACAGCTGCCATTTCGGGTCTTTTTCCCGCCATTTTGAGTCTTTTAGCCGCCATTTTGAGTCTTTTAGCCGCTATCTTTGATATAGAAGCCATACTATCTGCTGGAACTATTCTACAGCCGCCATTTTGAGTCTTCTACCCGCTATTTTGAGTCTTTTAGCTGCCATCTTTAATATAGAAGCCATACGAGTTGCTGAAACCTTTCTACAGCTGCCATTTGAAGACTTCTACCCGCCACTTAGTCCTTTAGCCGCCACCTTTAAAATAGAAGCCATGACATCTGCTGGAACCATTCTACAGCCGCCATTTTGAGTCTTCTAACCGTCATTTTAAGTCTTTAATTCGCTATCTTTGATATGGAAGCCATGCTATCTGCTGGAACCATTCTACAGCGGTCATTTCGGGTCTTTTTCCCGCCATTTTGAGTCTTTTAGCCGCCATTTTGAGTCTTTTAGCCGCTATCTTTGATATAGAAGCCATGCTATCTGCTGGAACCATTCTACAGCTGCCATTTCGAGTCTTTTTCCCGCCATTTTGAGTCTTTTAGCCGCCATTTTGAGTCTTTTAGCCGCTATCTTTGATATAGAAGCCATACTATCTGCTGGAACTATTCTACAGCCGCCATTTTGAGTCTTCTACCCGCTATTTTGAGTCTTTTAGCTGCCATCTTTAATATAGAAGCCATACGAGTTGCTGAAACCTTTCTACAGCTGCCATTTGAAGACTTCTACCCGCCACTTAGTCCTTTAGCCGCCACCTTTAAAATAGAAGCCATGACATCTGCTGGAACCATTCTACAGCCGCCATTTTGAGTCTTCTAACCGTCATTTTAAGTCTTTAATTCGCTATCTTTGACATGGAAGCCATGCTATCTGCTGGAACCATTCTACAGCGGCCATTTCGAGTCTTTTTCCCGCCAGTTTGAGTCTTTTAGCCGCCATTTTGAGTCTTTTAGCCGCTATCTTTGATATGGAAGCCATGCTATCTGCTGGAACCATTCTACAGCGGCCATTTCGAGTCTTTTTCCCGCCATTTTGAGTCTTTTAGCCGCCATTTTGAGTCTTTTAGCCGCTATCTTTGATATAGAAGCCATACAAGCTGCTGGAACCATTCTACAGCCGCCATTTTGAGTCTTCTAACCGCCATTTTGATTCGCCGTCTTTAATTCGCTATCTTTGATATGGAAGCCATGCTATCTGCTGGAACCATTCTACAGCGGCCATTTCGAGTCTTTTTCCCGCCAGTTTGATTCTTTAAGCCGCCATTTTAAGTCTTTTAGCCGCTATCTTTGATATGGAAGCCATGCTATCTGCTGGAACCATTCTACAGCCGCCATTTTGGGTCTTTTAGCCGCCATCTTTAATATGGAAGCCATACGAGCTTCTGGAACTATTCTACATCTGCCATTTGAAGACTTCTACCCGCCATTTAGTCCTTTAGCCGCCATCTTTAATATAGAAGCCATGACATCTGCTGGAACCATTCTACAGCCGCCATTTTGAGTCTTTTACCCGCCATTTTGAGAATTTAAGTCGCTATCTTCGATATAGAACCCATGCTAGCTGCTGGAACCATTCTACAGCTGCCATTTTGAGTCTTCTACCCGCTATTTTGAGTCTTTTAGCCGCCATCTTTAATATAGAAGCCATGACATCTGCTGGAACCATTCTACAGCCGCCATTTTGAGTCTTTTACCCGCCATTTTGAGAATTTAAGTCGCTATCTTCGATATAGAACCCATGCTAGCTGCTGGAAGCATTCTACAGCGGCCATTTCGAGTCTTTTTCCCGCCAGTTTGAGTCTTTTAGCCGCCATTTTAAGTCTTTTAGCCGCTATCTTTGTTATGGAAGCCATGCTATCTGCTGGAACCATTCTACAGCGGCCATTTCGAGTCTTTTTCCCGCCATTTTGAGTCTTTTAGCCGCTATCTTTGATATAGAAGCCATACAAGCTGCTGGAACCATTCTACAGCCGCCATTTTGAGTCTTCTAACCGCTATTTTGATTCTTTTAGCCGCTATCTTTGATATGGAATCGATGCTATCTGCTGGAACCATTCTACAGCGGCCATTTCGGGTCTTTTTCCCGCCATTTTGAGTCTTTTAGCCGCCATTTTGAGTCTTTTAGCCGCTATCTTTGATATAGAAGCCATGCTATCTGCTGGAACCATTCTACAGCTGCCATTTCGGGTCTTTTTCCCGCCATTTTGAGTCTTTTAGCCGCCATTTTGAGTCTTTTAGCCGCTATCTTTGATATAGAAGCCATACTATCTGCTGGAACTATTCTACAGCCGCCATTTTGAGTCTTCTACCCGCTATTTTGAGTCTTTTAGCTGCCATCTTTAATATAGAAGCCATACGAGTTGCTGAAACCTTTCTACAGCTGCCATTTGAAGACTTCTACCCGCCACTTAGTCCTTTAGCCGCCACCTTTAAAATAGAAGCCATGACATCTGCTGGAACCATTCTACAGCCGCCATTTTGAGTCTTCTAACCGTCATTTTAAGTCTTTAATTCGCTATCTTTGATATGGAAGCCATGCTATCTGCTGGAACCATTCTACAGCGGCCATTTCGAGTCTTTTTCCCGCCAGTTTGAGTCTTTTAGCCGCCATTTTGAGTCTTTTAGCCGCTATCTTTGATATGGAAGCCATGCTATCTGCTGGAACCATTCTACAGCGGTCATTTCGGGTCTTTTTCCCGCCATTTTGAGTCTTTTAGCCGCCATTTTGAGTCTTTTAGCCGCTATCTTTGATATAGAAGCCATACTATCTGCTGGAACTATTCTACAGCCGCCATTTTGAGTCTTCTACCCGCTATTTTGAGTCTTTTAGCTGCCATCTTTAATATAGAAGCCATACGAGTTGCTGAAACCTTTCTACAGCTGCCATTTGAAGACTTCTACCCGCCACTTAGTCCTTTAGCCGCCACCTTTAAAATAGAAGCCATGACATCTGCTGGAACCATTCTACAGCCGCCATTTTGAGTCTTCTAACCGTCATTTTAAGTCTTTAATTCGCTATCTTTGACATGGAAGCCATGCTATCTGCTGGAACCATTCTACAGCGGCCATTTCGAGTCTTTTTCCCGCCAGTTTGAGTCTTTTAGCCGCCATTTTGAGTCTTTTAGCCGCTATCTTTGATATGGAAGCCATGCTATCTGCTGGAACCATTCTACAGCGGCCATTTCGAGTCTTTTTCCCGCCATTTTGAGTCTTTTAGCCGCCATTTTGAGTCATTTAGCCGTTATCTTTGATATAGAAGCCATACTATCTGCTGGAACTATTCTACAGCCGCCATTTTGAGTCTTTTAGCCGCCATCTTTAATATGGAAGCCCTACGAGCTTCTGGAACTATTCTACAGCTGCCATTTGAAGACTTCTACCCGCCATTTAGTCCTTTAGCCGCCATCTTCAATATAGAAGCCATGACATCTGCTGGAACCATTCTACAGCCGCCATTTTGAGTCTTTTACCCCGCCATTTGGAGTCTTTTAGCCGCCATTTTGAATATAGAAGCCATACAAGCTGCTGGAACCATTCTACAGCCGCCATTTTGGGTCTTCTAACCGCCATTTTGAGTCTTTAATTCGCTATATTTGATATGGAAGCCATGCTATCTGCTGGAACCATTCTACAGCGGCCATTTCGACTCTTTTTCCCGCCATTTTGAGTCTTTTAGCCGCCATTTTGAGTCTTTTAGCCGCTATCTTTGATATAAAAGCCATACAAGCTGCTGGAACCATTCTACAGCCGCCATTTTGAGTCTTCTAACCGCTATTTTGATTCTTTTAGCCGCTATCTTTGATATGGAAGCCATGCTATCTGCTGGAACCATTCTACAGCGGCCATTTCGGGTCTTTTTCCCGCCATTTTGAGTCTTTTAGCCGCCATTTTGAGTCTTTTAGCCGCTATCTTTGATATAGAAGCCATGCTATCTGCTGGAACCATTCTACAGCTGCCATTTCGAGTCTTTTTCCCGCCATTTTGAGTCTTTTAGCCGCCATTTTGAGTCTTTTAGTCGCTATCTTCGATATAGAACCCATGCTAGCTGCTGGAACCACTCTACAGCTGCCATTTTGAGTCTTCTACCCGCTATTTTGAGTCTTTTAGCCGCCATTTTTAATATAGAAGCCATACGAGCTGCTGGAACCTTTCTACAGCTGCCATTTGAAGACTTCTACCCGCCATTTAGTCCTTTAGCCGCCACCTTTAATATAGAAGCCATGACATCTGCTGGAACCATTCTTCAGGCGCCATTTTGAGTCTTCTAACCGCCATTTTGAGTCTTTAATTCGCTATCTTTGATATGGAAGCCATGCTATCTGCTGGAACCATTCTACAGCGGCCATTTCGAGTCTTTTTCCCGCCATTTTGAGTCTTTTAGCCGCTATTTTGATTCTTTTAGCCGCTATCTTTGATATGGAAGCCATGCTATCTGCTGGAACCATTCTACAGCGGCCATTCGGGTCTTTTTCCCGCCATTTGAGTCTTTTAGCCGCCATTTTGAGTCTTTTAGCCGCTATCTTTGATATAGAAGCCATGCTATCTGCTGGAACCATTCTACAGCTGCCATTTTGAGTCTTTTTCCCGCCATTTTGAGTCTTTTAGCCGCCATTTTTGAGTCTTTTAGCCGCTATCTTGATATAGAAGCCATACTATCTGCTGGAACTATTCTACAGCCGCCATTTTGAGTCTTCTACCCGCTATTTTGAGTCTTTTAGCTGCCATCTTTAATATAGAAGCCATACGAGTTGCTGAAACCTTTCTACAGCTGCCATTTGAAGACTTCTA